>NC_067143.1:26674662-26964662 GCF_903995435.1 Acomys russatus
GAGATAGCCGAGGTTCTGCTCTTAGGAGTCTCACAAGAAGACCAAGCTACACAACTGCAGCATTTATGCAGAGAGCCTAGTAACCCAGGCAGGCTTCTCAGTTGTCAGGTCAGTCTCTGTGAGCCCCTATGAGCCCATCTTAGTTGATTCTGTGGCTTTTCTTGTGATGTCCTTGACCCTTCTGGCTCCTACAATGAAAGGCTGTAATCTTTGTCATACACCAAAAATGTTTTGTATCTGCTGTTATATAAAAAATAATAATAATTGGTAGGGGTCTGTGCTTTCTTCAATGTCCAAGAGCCCTCATCTTCTATACAGCTTTGAGTCCATGCCTCGGTCCTCGCAGCAAGCATAGCACCATGCACCTTTGTCTGCTTCCTGCTTCCACCGCTCTGTGAGGCCATACACATGCTGCTGGATGACCAAAGGAGGAGCTAGAAGGAGGACGTGGTGACCAAAGATACCTGGAAGCAAGGCTTGCTCAAGCCCCCCGTCTGTATGGGCAGCTCCCCAAGTTTGAGGATAGAGACCTTACCCTGTACCAATGTAATGTCATCTTAGGGCACCTGGACCCCTCCTCTGGGCTTTATGGGAAAGATCAGAGGGAGGCCGCCCTGGTGGATATGGTAAAGGATGGGGTGGAGAACCTTCACTGCAAATATGCCACCCTCATCTATATCAAATATTAGTATGTAAGGCTGTCTGTGTGAAGGCTGTGCCTGGGCACCGGAAGCTTTTTGAGACCCTGCTGTCCCAGAATGAGAAAGGCAAAGCCTTCATCATGGGTAACCAGACCAGCTTGCTGGACCTGCTGCTGACTCACCAGGCCCTGGCCCCTGGCTGCCTGGACAACCTCTCCCTGCTCCTTGCATATGGGGTAAATCTCAGTGCCTTGCCCAAGATCGCCTTTCTGTCCTCCGCCCACCTTGTGAACTGTCCCCTTAATGGCAACGGCCAACAGTAGTGGACAGAAAAGACAGGAGTGGTTTGGCCCCCTTTCCCCAGGTCTAACATACTTTGTAAGGCAGAAAAAAAAAATGGCGCCTGGGATCTCCAGCGTGTGAACAACTTGCCTGCACAAATAAGTGTGAGTTCTTCTTTGTCCTCTCAACTCCCAAGAGATTCAAGTGGCTCAGGAGTAGGCTCACAGGGAAAAGGCTTTTCTCCTCCCCTCCCCCTTCCTCCTCTTCCAGTTTATAGAGTGGATTTCAGAATCTTAACAGAAGTCTCCATGTCAGCAACAGATAGTAAGGGTGCTTGATAAAGACAGCAAAAGAAATAGTGGGTGTCTGTTCAGCCCCTCTAGGCTCTTTGGATCCTCTGAAGCAGCTTAGAGGAAAGGTTTCTAATCACATCGTTACACCCCAGTTGACATGCTTCTGGTAAGAAAGGGCATCTAGTGTACCATGCTTTTCCTCGGGGACTATTATTTTTTAAGTAAAATGTTTGTAAACCAAAAGGAAAGTCCCTTAGGGCTGGAGAGATGGCTCAGTGATCAGTGGAGAAAGTGCTCAGTGTACAAGTATGAGGATCTGAGTTCGGGTCCCCAGTACCTATGTAAAAACTGGTGTAGCAGTGGGGACCTACGACCCTAGAGCTGTCGGAGCAGAGATAGAAAACTGGAACAGCAAGCTATGGGGTCAGTGAAAAGACCCTGTCACAGAAAAATAAGGTGATGAACAAAACTGAGAAACATTCTCAACAGCTGGCTTCCACACAGAAATCCATACATGCACACACACACACACACACACACACACACACACACAAATACACACAAACACACATACATACATGCACACACAAATACACACAAACACACACATACACACACACACAAACACACACAAATACACACAAGCCCACATACATACATGCACACACAAATACACACACAAACACACACATACACACACACAAACACACACAAATACACACAAACACACATACATACATGCACACACAAATACACACACAAACACACACATACACACACACAAACACACACACTTATATACACACATACACACATTCACACACACAAACACACATATACTCACACAAACACACACACTTATACACACACACACACAAACATTCACACACACGCACACACAAACACACACACACAAATACATACACACACACACACCCTAAATAAATAAAACAATAGCAAACATTTTCTCTCTTAAAAAGGCTAAAGACTACAGGCTATTTGTTTTCACCACAGCCCTAGTGTTCTTTCTGGAAGTGGTCCTGATGTCCCCATCATTTCAGTGTCAGTCAGCACGCCCTCATGAGCCAGGTACTAAAGCCTACAGGGCCAGTCTGAAAAGAGAACAGAGCCAACGGCTACTCAAATGCAAACTGGTAGCAGAAAGAGCCCAGGGAAATGTGTAGCTGTCACTAGCAATCAAATTGGAGGCCAGAGAAAACTTCTTTTTGTACAAAGAGCTGATCACATGTTGACAGCTAGAATCTACATGGCTCCTTAGTCAATAACCTCGCGCCTTCCACACATTCCAACACCAACAACACAATAGTGGCACAGAGGCGAACTGACACATTCCATGTGGTCCAGTGGTCCCATGCCCTCTCTGCAGGCCTGGCCTCCCCCTTCTGGGTCTCCCTGTCTGCAGTACATTGACTTGTTTTAGAGACTAAACACATCTTCACTCTAGGACACCTATATCATGGGTGCTCATTGCCACCTGCCTTACAGTGCTTGCCTGCAAGGGGCACTTGACCTCTGGGTAAAAGATGAATAATCAAAAACAGTACATAAAAAACTAACTAACTAACTAACGAAAAACATTCCTTTAGCTTTCCTCCAAGTGGAAAAAGAAATGTCTGTAGCCAGTGTCTGTCACACCAGATTCTTGTCAGCACACCACAGTCCCTTTTCCTGTTTCATCATAGGTGGCTTAGTAGATGAACTTTAACAGCAAGAGACGTGACCTGTGGCACACCAAGTGCTAATTAGTGCACATTGTTTATATTGCCTGATGTAAAAAACAACAAAATGTCATTTAAGAAGAGACATAAAGTCTCCACAATACCCAAGAGCAGGCAACACTTTCTTTGAATATAAATGCATTTTGTTCATAATTCTGGCAGCACCATCCACTACTGGGTAAGTATCCCCTCATTACCTCAGACCAGAATGTTCTTAGGAAGAACATTACAGTGTCTGTTTGCAGTATTATACACTTTGTTTAACAGAGAAGTGCAAGGTGTGGAGGACATGCAAGGTTTGCGCCCCTGACACAGAGTCCAGCAGTGCAAATGTGCACTGTTTAAAATGTACACTCGGCCAAGGCAAGAGGGGACACCTTAAGAGGGTTCAGCCATTCAGGAAGCTAACCTGCGATTGAGATTACCAGATTAAGAGTTCAAGATTAGTCTGAGAGCATAGAAAGCTCCCATGTCTCGTGGGAAAAAGAGAAAATATTCATATTACTGATTATTAAGGAACTAGTTAACAAGTCCCAGGCAGCGTTAAGTATTTAAGCCTTATGCTAGAAACTGAGGTGGCTGGGAGCCTTAAGTATGACGAAGCAGCCATTATTAATTTCTGCCACTAGGGGGCAGAAGGTAGTTCTTTTCGGAACTGACTGCTAGGCAATCAACCATCACATCATTGTAACATCGAAGGCACTTCAAAAAGACTCAGATGTTTAACTATAGCGCTAGTGATCATACATTCATATTGGGCTGCAGGCCAAGAGAGAGAGAGAGAGAGAGAGAGAGAGAGAGAGAGAGAGAGAGAGAGAGAGAGAGAGAGAGAGAGAGAGAGAGAGAGAGAGAGAGAGAGAGAGAGAGAGAGAGAGAGAGAGAGAGAGAGAGAGAAACCCAGAGATTTGCAGCTGAAAGGCTATAAAGTGGGGGATTTTACCTTAGAGCGAAACCATCTTCAGTGACAAATTTCAAAGGCCATATGTATGCGATTTCAATGAAAAGCAGGCGACCCTAAATTTCTTTGTTTAACTGGGAGCAATCTTCCTCGCAGAACAAGCAGGTTCTTCCCTTCAGCTCCTCTGGTTTATTGTGCTGTTGCGGAACTCACGTTCCTTTCGAGTAGAACAATCAGAATTCTAGGAATACAGCTTAATGCCAAAGGGTATTTCATTGACACTGTCACCAGCAGCATCTTCAAGGACTTCACCCCAGGCACAACAGTACTGAAAGCAAATGAATGTTTAGAGTGTTCTGATAAAGAGCGCTGTGTTTTTGTTTATGCTTTTCCTTTTAAGTTAAACTTTCCAATTCAACTGTTATTCTACAGTAACTGCTCACGGTTCCCAATGCAATTTTCCAACTGGAGACACTGTGACTATTTCCTCGGGTACTTCAAGCACTAAAAGGGACGAGTCATTAGGATTGTGGAGATTATTTCTAACAAAAAATAGTTTTGGCTCAGGGGACCTCTTTGGAGTGTTTGCTGTATATGCTTGTGATTGTATTTTACACTGGAGACCCAGATACTTTGAACATACTTCAGAATATGTTAAACAATGAGAAACATGTAAAAACAAATAAAAACAAAACAAAATTATCCATGGCAGGTTGTTTGGGGGTTATGGAAAGGGTCTTAGCTTGGCATTCAGGGAATTAATAAATTTTAAAAATATTTAACGTTTATCTGGAATGGGATGATTTTTTTTTTTTTGAGTGGGGTGATTTTAACTCAATTTTTTTCCTTCATTTTAGAAGACTGTGGTCCCAGGGAAAGCAGGCAAAGTCTTCTATGAAGGGCTGGGTTTGGCAGGGTCCCTGCCCCCCACCCTTTCGGGAGCACAGGCCCCCTTTGTAAATAGAGATAGTCAGACCGGGACGCATCTCCTTTTGCACCGGGAGTGTTACTTGATATGTATCAATATTTCCTGACAGCGCCAACAAAGCAAAAATCTCAGGCCTTCTGGTATCCTTAGATGGCTAAATATTGTTTGCTTAAGTCAGCTCGCCCTAAACCTTTTATGCTGCCTGACAGTTGATTGGGACGAGTCCCACTAACTTTCTTAAACTGTGCAGTCATCCGTTTGGTGGCCGGCTCCAGGGGTTCCACATGAAATCCTCTTTAGATAAATTCATACAGGCGCAGGGCGATTGGTCTTACAGCCTGCTTGGCTCACTCTTCTTTAAGGACCACACTTTCATCATCAGTGTGAGGCTGAGGTTGTCACCTATTAACTGTCCCTTTTGCCTCATCTGCAAAGCTCAAAACTGGTGCAGAAGACGCCACCAGAAACAAAAAGAAAAAAGAATGAAGAAAGAAAGAAAGAAAGAAAGAAAGAAAGAAAGAAAAAGAAAGGCAAGAGAAGAAAAGAAAAGAAAGGAAGAACACCTTTTTTTTTTTTTTTCCTGCCTCCAAAGATGACAGGCTGAAGTTGACAACCTAATCCTTCAGGCTTGTCTTACTTACTGAAGGCTCAACTAATGTCAAAGAGGCGATCTGATAGCTGTCTTCATGCCAAGCCTAACAGCTCTATTGCAACAAGAAACTTTCACATTAAATTTCCATGTGTTTTCCTTCCACACTGCTTCTTTACTTTACTGCCCACCCTTCTCTCACCCGACTCCCACCCCCTTTCTTTCCTAAAAGAGGAAGTCTTCTAGGCTGCAAAAACCAAATAGAAGCTGCTGGAGAGGGCCAGCTGGGAGCCAGTCAAATTAGTGGATTATTATTACCTTGGGGACCTTAGAAATCAAGTTTGTTATTGGCAGCCCCCTGTTTCTATAAGAGCTGTTAGTAGCTGAGACGTAAAGGCAGTTTGTCAATCAGCACAACATTATTTTCTTAAGTGGGTAACTGCCATTTGTCTCTTTTAGTTTGCTACTGCTGCCTGCAACCAAGTTTACCTCAGGTGTTTTTCTTTTTCTTTTTCTTTTTCTTTTTTTTTCTTTTTTTCCTTCCTCTAGAATCAGTAAGAAGGCCAGTTTACACAGAAGCCAAAAGAACAATTTTCTTGTAACCTGGGAAGAGAGGTGAGGGATTTGGTAGTCTCTATACCATGCAGTCTTACAGAAAGCAGTACCAATTTGTTCGGCTCACTGGAAAATATAATAAAAATAGGGATTGAGGATGGCCACTGCTTTGTGTGTGGTTTGGGGATTAGACAATGTTTTCCAGGACTCAGGGTTCCTTCCTTCTGGGCTGGTGCTCGCTCGGCAACATCCTTGCTATTACATTTGAAACTAAACAATTCATCTGAGGATTTTAACTTGAGTCCATGGGGTTTTGTTTGTTTGTTTGTTTTAGTTGCTGGTGTGATCTTAGTTTTCCAAGTTCTATGATGAATTTAAAGGCAACCAAAGGAGAGGGCTTGCAGGAAGCACCAAACTTCCAAGACTAGGGACTCACAGTAAATAAGTCTTTTCTGAGCTGTTAACTTCTTCCCTGGGGTAAGCTGTGTTTTTTGGGGGGGGGACAGCCAGAATGCAACTTCCGTGCTGAGTAGCAGGCATCTTCTTCTGCTCTGATTCATGTTCAGAGGGGGAAAAGTCTTCAAAATTAGCCTATTGTAAAATTATATGTCTGAGTGAAACAGCAAGGCGCCTTAAACATCTTTTTTTTTTTTTTTTAGGAACCGATTTTACCATTTTCTCGCAAACATTTGCTAATTGAATTCTGTTAACTCTTGAAGCCACTTTATCTGCCAGGTGGCCAGATTGATTAGGGACAGGCTAGGGTATGAGTTCCCACCTGGAGAAATTTATCAAGGGTTAATCAGCAAGCAACTGGATGTACAAAGACAAGAGGAGGAGGGTGTTGGGGTGGAAGGGTGGCTTTCTCACCATGTAGATTCTGAAGCTATTTTTAAATTGATATCCACAAGTTTCATCACATCTGTAATAAACTGTGCACGAAACTGTAGAACCTTCCAAGACACTCTGCCCAAGTTAGTTGGATTTTCCCCATTTCTATATTTAAAACAAATATCCGTTCCCTATCCCTGCCCTTTGCAACTTGAATTCAGGGAAGCAAGAAAACTCATAAGCTTTGCCTGATATGAGTTTGTTTGTTTTTCGTGCCTAGTATTGCATTTCAAATTGCTCGGCAGAAAAGAAAAACAAAATTGGAGGGTGGGGGAGTTGCTTGTGTTAGCTTTAAAAGGCAGCTACAAATATACTCCCGTTCTATGCTTTCTGCGTTTTATTGCAGGCAGTATCCAGCTTGCATTGTAAACCTGAGGAACCTAGGTAATGTGCACCATCACAACTATCAGAAACAGTACGCATTTATAATGGGTCACATACAAGAATTTGTTGTGTACAGTAGATAAAGGAAGCAGACTTATTGTGTATTGTGTTCAAGACATGGGAACACTAAGCATTGTGATTTCAGGGTTAGGCTGCACCCATTTTGCAGATGGGGAAAATTGAAGTGAGACTGTCTCCAGAAGGAGGGGCACCAATATCCAGTTAACAGAAAAATCAGCCCAAAAAACCTGGGTGTTTTGACCATCAGGAAACAGACATAAATATCACAATCTCCAATACTCAGGATCTCTTGCCAATGGTGTGTACACAAAAGATGATGGTTGAGAAAGTTAAATGCAAATTAAATGCTGGAACTAGGAACGAGAGTGATATAATAAATCCGTTTGCCTAGGTCCATGTGATAGTGACCCTTTTGTGAGCACAGAACAGACTCTAAAGAAGAAACAAAACAGGAGATCTGAGCTGTCCTCATGCTGCAGATTGTGACTGCAAAAGCATCCTCCGGACGCAGAAAACAACTCCCAGCAGCCTGGCTTAAAAGCAAGGACCTAGCCTTTAAGCATCCCTTTCCATTTGACCAAGCTAGGTTTTTGCCTGTAAGGGCCTGTGAAGCAAGGAGCTGGCTCTGTAATGTCCTCCTAGTCCTGGCGCAGTTCTGCGCTTCCCCCGCCCCCCCGGAACACATGGCCTCCCCCAGCCCGCCTCCCCACTTTTGTTTTATTTACGAATATGTTGCCAGAATTCCAATGAGTTATCTATTCTGTGCCCCGTCATTTTCCCACCGAGGCCTTGTCGCCGGCTGACTCAGGGTCCAGTCGCAACAGTGAGAAGAAAAGAAGACAGCGAAAGAATTCTTTTCAAGTTTTTTTTTTTTTTTTTATGTTTCACTCATTTCTCTCTCTGTCTCCTCCCAGGCCTCCTCCCCTCCACTGCCCCCTCCAACCTCCCTGGCCTCCCCCAGGCTCCTAGGCCCTCCTTCGCCTCTTTATGTTACACGATCGCTCAAATTGAAGCTCAGGAGGGTCCTATAGGGAATGCATAGGAACCCTGGGAGAAAAAAGCCCCAACAAGCTATACACCAGATGTATAACGTTATATGGTCAAACTGGCAAACACAAAAGCTGAAAAACAAAAGGCGTGAATTAGGGAGAGGCATTCAAAGGCGTGTTTTCAAAACAGCCGGCCAAGAGCCGGGATCCCCCTCCTGAGACTAAATGCTTGAAAGAAAAGGTGCTAAAGAAAGAAAGGAAAAGAAAAAAAAATTTTAAAAGCCCATTTTTTCTAATTAGCTGAGGCCTAACAAGGCCCTGAATTTAGCAACTAGTTTTCATCAAGGGGGCTGTGCCTGTGAATCTGAAAAAGATGCTTTGAAACCTATGATGTAGGCCTCCAACCAAAGCAAGCCTTGGTCCTTGTGGGGTTTGTTGTTGTTGTTTGGTTGTTTGTTTGGTCTTGTTTTGTTCTTTTGTGATGCCCCTGGCTTTGCTTTTGGGGGTCTGCCTTGCTTCATAGCTCCCAGGGCCCCCCTTTTCCTCCCCCACATCCTTCTCCCCAAAATACAAAATATTAGCTGGGCACTATAAAAAGAAAAGAAAGCCACAATGGGGGTCCCTAGTCCTTCTCTGACTCAGGGGCAGCATCTCTCTCTCGCCAGCCACAGTGCAGAAATGTTAAGCAACCCATTCCAGGGCGCTGTGCAGAGGACCAAAAGGAAAGGATTTGCCTTAGAGTATGTGCCTGCTCCTGTGTGCCTGAGTGGGTGTTTTCTGTAAACGCTGGGCTCCACATAAAAGGTGCTCTACCACTGTGAGTTTAGATTTTTTGAGGCTGATCTCTTGCTGAGAGGTTTTTTTTTTTTTTTTTCCTTCAGATGCAGCAAGGTTTTTAAGGCTTTAAGGTGTATGGCAACCCAGCTGCTTGCCCCCGAACTTTGGCAAAGAACACACACTGACAGAGGCGGTTTTACTTTTTTATTGTATTCCTACCATGTTCAAAACAAGGGGGAGCTATGGATTGGACCTCTGCTGCCTGACAAATTATGAATCTGAATTCTTCAAACACATTTCTAATAAGAACACAAAATGGAACTGGTGGGTGACAGTTGGGGCACAGACATTCGTTAAGAAAGAAGGCAACTTGAATTGCTTCATGCTCTGGCTCCGATTGCCTGTGGTCCTGCGTGGGGGGATTTAGTAACAAACACTTGTTCTAATGAGTTGGCTTTATTAGGGGGCTCCTCATATTCTTTTATAAAGAGTAGAGCTATTCTGAACTTCTGAATGCAACAGAAGGTCTCTTGATATTCTCCTCCTGAAGGCTGTACTGTGAGATTGCATTTCCTTCCCAGTGCTTGCAAAAGGCTTCTAAAAAATTTTTTTAAAGGCAGAAGAGTGGGCAGCAGACAGATAAGAAAATACAGAGCTTGCAGGTAGCAGTTATTCCCCAGAACCAAGGCCATCAAAGGCACTTGCAAAATTATTATGCTAAAAATGTGTTTTGCCTTCGCAGCTGAACAATCCGGATTTTAGTTCAGTCATCTCCTGGCACATTTTTTTTTTTTTTTTTTTTTTTTTTTTTGACAAACTTGTGGCAATGGATAAAACAGATTCATTAGCTTTGATTAACCTTCTTTAACTAGAGTTAAAAACCTGCTGGAGGCAGCTGAGCTACCAATGCAGCCTTAAAGATACTTTATCATGTTTAAGACCCAATTACTGCTGCACTGAATACGAATAACACATCACAATAAAATGTGGTACAAACAGGCACTCCACTGCACAGCAAATAGTCATTAATTTATAACAGCGACTTCTCTGTCTCTATGGTGTGTCTGATGGCTGCCCTTAATTCAAGTTAAAGACTCCAAAACTGGAGGCTGATATGAGAAACTGTGTTCCCCAGAGGTATTGACTGTTGGATTTTCACCCCCATCTCCCGCTTTAAGTAAGACGTCTGAGCACACCCCTTCAGTAATTTCACCAAAAAAAAAAAAAAAAAAAAAAAAAAAAAAAAAGTAGTAAAGAGTAAATTGAGTCTGCAATTCAGCCCAGGTTCTGAGGAACAGAATATTCATAATAGGGGAAAAAATCCTTAACATGGATCTTTGAGGTCTGGAGCACAAACTATCAGTAATTAGGAATATTTTCTTTAGGAAAGTTAAATATTAAAGAAATTAAATATTAAAGAAAATATAAAAGTGCCACACTGTGGTCCAGGCTATGCATCTTAGGAACAAGCAAGGTGGAAAACTAGAGCAGTGCACAAGGAGTTAATTTTGGACAGGCTTTGACTGAACCACCAGGGCATAATGAACAGTGAGATACTGCAGCTTTCAGGCAAAACGGAGTAACAACAATTAACAAGAGAGAGGGGGATAAAGAGAAAAACAGTCTCCCGACAGCTAACTACCAAGAGCAATCCAGTGTTTGAAACAGATAAACTCGGGGCCACCAAGCAGGCTGCCGTGGCCCATGCCGCGGCTGGCTTTGTGCAGGGGTGTGTGGAAGACGTTACACCATTTGTGAGCCAACTGTTTGTGGGTTTCTTCTCATCTGCTTTAAAATATTTGGTTTTGCTGTATTTCCATAATAACCACAACCACACTCTCCCTCCAACTCTCCCCCCACCACCGCCCCCCCCCCCACAACAACAGATGTGTGTTCTAAAAGGAAAGAGAGACACTGATATAATCAGACACTAGTTAGAGCGCTTTCATACCAAATTCTCCAGCAAATTCGCAAAAAAAAAACTCTGATGGAATTAATCTAAGGTCCTTGATTATTTGAAGTTCTAAAAGTTTTCATTTTGCATTTTGTGTCCGAATGTATAGGGCTTTATTTATCAAACTGCTGCGTAATTTTCCCTTCAGTTTGAGGCTGGGATTGTGAAACAAATAAGTTGAAACTTAAAGATCCGTTCTCTCCAAATTTAGTTCCATTATCGCTTTAAGAATGTGCACTACTTGATCATACAAAAGAGGAGTGTGTGGACGGTTGTTTCACTGCTAGCTCAGCAGTATGCAGGGTAGCACCACACTCTTCCGGTTCCTTTAGGGTTTGTTCTATTGGGGTGTGTGTGTGTGTGTGTGTGTGTGTGTGTGTGTGTGTGATATTACCTGGCTATAGGAGAGCTTCTAACCACTAACATTTGTTCCTTTAAAGCAAGAGAAGAAGCGTAATATTTTTCAACTATTTAAATAAAGCAAATCCCATTTCAATTTTGAAAAGGAATATTAATTGTTTTTTTTTTTGAAAATCGTATTTTATCAATAATGTACCTGTACTGTAGCTACCACTTTCTTATGTCTATCAATACAGGCCTAAAGTATATTACATGCTCCACATAGTCTCGGATCTTTTAGACCTTGATAGGCTATTAAATCCGCATATTGGTCTCAGATAAATACTTTGGTGATACAATGACAGCATGACAGTATAAGACTATGACACATAATAAAAACTATGACACATAATAAAAACTATGCCTTCTTAAGTATAGTGCCACAGCGCCTGACTTCATTCAACTTGAAAAGGTTATTTAATCTCCTTTCTTTAGGCATGCTACTAGATGGACTACATCTACACACCAAAAACTAGTTAGGGGAAGAAACCAGAATAGAAGTTTAAAAACAATCACCGTGATGATCTCTTTGGCTTTCTGCCTCTCTATAGAAGCTGGAACCACTTAACCCCAACCTCAGATACAGCCTGGAAACCCTGGAAACCCAAATGCCTGGAAACCCTCTTGACCCCAGGCCTGGGGAATTCAGGGAGCAACAAGACCCGCCATCCGTCAGCCAAGCACGAAATCCCCTTGGCGCCTAGAGAAGCTTGGTTCCATTTCTAGAGACTTGGCCCAAGTCTGTTCCATGGCACAAGTCTTGAACTCTTAGTTCGTGTCAGTCCACTTCGTCCCGTGCTGGAGCCCAAGTGCAAATCAGCATCCTGCTTTTCGATAAAGAGCCCTCTTCTGAGCATCTAATAATATGGTCCCCAGGCACCTGACATGCCCTCCCATCATTCTAGGGCCCAAGATTTGAATGGGGAGCAATGCAGTATGGAGTAAGTGTCTTTTGATCTGACGTTATGTACCTATTTTCATGCCTACTGCTCTGAAGCCCCATTTTGTTTACATTGCTTAGATACACACCAGGCAGTTAGTCCTTGACATCTTAGGAAGTCCTACATTTTAAGAGAATATTTCTGGGGCTCTGTCCATTAGGCAGGCTCTGGTCAGTTCTGTTCTAGCTTATTGAACGGCGAAGTGATCGTGACACAAGATGCAAAGACAGATGAGAAGAGCAACAGTGCTACAGTCAGGATGATGGGACCTTCAGTGGGCTTCGTTGTTCATGTCTCTTGTTCTCAGCACTTAAAGCTTTGCTTTATCATCTCTAAAGCTCTGACCCCATTGGAACTAGTCAGTCTTCATTCATGATAGGAGCCAGCAAAACCACAGAATTTTTGTCTGCAGTGTTCCACTATAATTCCAGGGCCAGCCTGCACATAAGGTCTATCATGTGCACATGAAACAAGGAATATCAAGGCACAACATAAGTTCAGTAGCTGTTTGCAGCCATCAGTGTGGGAGTGGGAAGCTATGGAAAAGTGAGGAGAAATCTTTGCCCAGGGCTCCTTTGCATCCTGCCAAGATGAGGCTTATAACAGGAGCGCTAGGAAGGAGACTGCCCTGGGTACTTAACTTGTTTCTTCTTTACTCCATATGGAAAAGACCATGAAGGATCAGATTCAGCACTTACCTTGTTGGGGCCACCTGGACGGTATCAGTTTGCACTGCTTGACTCTTGCTGGTAATTGCCCTTTGATGCGTTTCTAGATGCCATTTGAGATAATGGGCAGTAGAATCACCACAGAAAAGGGGATTTGAGTATAAGCCTCTTACACATTTTTTTTTTAATCTTAAAACTTGGAAGAGAATGGTTTCTAAGCTTGCATTGGAACCATTTAGGAAACCTAAACCAAACAGAGAAGTGCAAGAACTCCCAACTGGAGATTTAAGTTCAGTTGGCCTGAGGGAGGAGTGGGCTAGCTAATTTAACTTGAAGAGATCCTGGGATTGTTAATATTCCACACAGACAGAAAACGCTGCCTTACATCTTCAGTTAACTAAGCTTGTGTCTAGCCATTGTACAACTGAGCAGTGGACAAAAGGAGAGGCTAATGTCTTCTGTCTTGCCATGCTAGTAAGAAGACGCAAGCCTTCTTGTCTGAGCAGCCACCACGCTCTTATCTATCCAAGTCACACTTGTCTCAGAGGACTTGATGTGTATCACTAAGGTATAAGTTTGAATCTGTCATCTTTCAAGGCTGAGGGTCTTTTTCTGAAGTCCCAACTAACCCTTGTTAACCAACTCCTTGATCGAACCAATCTGGAGTCTTTGTGTCTTGTTCATCAGAGCTTGTGTCCCTCTGGGTGTACCACATCCTCCCATCCCAGCCTCTCTCCCCCCATACTGTGTGTTCTTTGATTTCTGAGAATCCAAATGGTACACTCTGCTACCGCTCTTTCTAGATGCTGTATACCAAGGTAGCTAAAGTCTTCACACAGCCTACAGCTTCAGAGATGAAGTCTTTCTCTAGCATCCTCATATCCGCGTCCTTAAGGATAACACTTTCTGGGTGGGGACCAGCTTGTCTTTCCTCTCAGTTATCAATTTCAATCCATTGGTCTGGAACATTGAATGTTCTGCAAGGCCGAGAAGCCAGTAACAAGTTCGTCATTTGTGAGCATCCAGATGGAATTAAAATAATGTGAGACCTAACACATTGCCTCTTTGTTTTATTTCTCCTTCCTCCCTACTTCCCCAAGGAGGATGCCACTCAGACCTTGCAAAGGGTTCAGCAGCCCATGGCCACTACCTAGTATCTGTATATCTCTAAGAGTATGTTTTTTAAAAAAAACTTTTTAATAAATTTATGGGCCCTGACATTGTATAATATTTGCAGGACACATTACGGCTTAGGTAACACTTTCATATGCATTATCTCATTTAATCTTTCATGAGGAAAGTGGCTGACTCATCTATATAAAAATAAAGAGAAAGGAACTTAACTACACAGCATAGCCAAGAGAGAGAAGTGAAGTGACACTAAGTGGGGGATATGTAAGAACTCCACACACATCTCTTAAACTCCTCCCAGAATGCGCTGTCTATAGCTTACATCATTCTGAACAAGGCAGTTACTACTTTGCCTTTCCCTCTCTTTTGGTATAAATATTACACAAGGCAGATGATTAGCCAGGTCTCTGAAGAGCTCTCCTACTTCTTTGTGTGGGTCCTTTACCAATTACCTAAGGAGAACATCATAAGTTTCTGAATTAACATTTTCCTAGGAGTCTACAAAGTTTTAAAATCTTCATCCCATCCTCTCTTTCTTTTGCAGCCTTCCGTCACAAGAGTTTAATCACACTACTGGTATGTGAGGAGCAGAGGTTGTTTAATGAACTCTGTAGACATTGTCATTTTTGCTCTCTGGAAGTGCACAGGGCTGAGTGTTCAAGGATTCGTCAAGAGTTAGGTATTTGGTGCTGGATCACAACGACGAAGTGCAGGATTTAGGACTGTGAACACCATAAGTGCTTAAAATGTTTGGAAAGGAGCTCATTATGGATGCACAAACAAATTCCAACAAACACCACTTCACTGTATCCCCCAACAAACACACCGGGGAGATTTTTCTCACTCTGGCCACCAACCTGAAAAAAAGTATTAGGGCCATTCTCAGTGTCTTTTGTGTATGAGATAACAATATGAGATAACAACGTCCATGATGAATTCTCTTTGACTTGTGCCAACTCTCACCCTTCCACTTAAACCAGTATCAACAGCCACCAAATCTGTGATTTAACTCATGAGAATGGGCTTTTTATGTTCAAACTGGGAGCGATTAATTATATTGTTCTGAAGCCCCCGGTCATTGAATCAGTAAATGCATAAGGAGCAAATAGCACCAGCGTTGTTTTCCTACTCACTATGGATACTACAATGAGCAAAGCAGCCAAAAAGTTCGGCTCTTAACATACAAGAAAGCCCAGTGAGACCATGAGCTCAGTCTATGCTTAACACAGAACTGGTTGGCTCTTTTCAGAACTGAGGTGGGTGAGTAAAGGGGTCAGACTCACTTGGGAAAATCTAACTCTTTGGTGTTGTATCTGCTTTAACTGCCTGGATATAAAATTTAATCAAGTAGCAAAAGACTTGTATTTCAGGAATCTTCTTTCTACCACTAAAAGTCACAGCCAGAATCTGCGCATGGAGGTAGCCATGTAGAGACGGCCACAGCAGTCCCTGCATACAACACATCAGGCCACACAGTGGAACAAAATTATCAAAGGCCTGCCCGATTTTCCTTTCATGTTTGTGGGGATTTCTTTTCTTTTCTTTTCTTTTTAATTGCCTTCTGATAATCTTCCAGTCTTCCATGGCACTCCCTGGATTTTATACAGTGAGTTTTAACATTTTGACTTTGCTTAAGATGAAATATGTGTGTTTGAAAATAAGTCCAGCTTTGACACAGTCAATAAAAGTCCAACATAATATATTAAACGATAAAAATAGGTATCTGAAGGTATGGTATGCTTCTCAGATTCAGGAAGTGACTTGAATTAGATTCAAGAAGGCAATGTACTTTCTTGTTCTGATCTAAACCAACAAATAAAGAGAATGTCTCAGAAAACACAGTTCTACAGACACGAGACATCTGGACACTTTAAAAAGGAATCCACATTCTTGGCAGTATGTCCAAACTTGAAGGCTAAATCTTCTGAAGTTTGCACATCATCATTATGAGGGAAAAAAAAAAGCTTCTCTGCCATCATGGATCTTTCTCATATTGTGTCAACTTTATCTGTTGCTCAGGATCTTTTCTTAGAGCGTTGAGGAGCTGAGAGCAAATGCAGTTTCATTCCATAAGGCTGTGGAACTTGATCCCATTTGTTCATCACGCAGGGAAGGTACTCCTTGTAATTTGCAGTTCATGATTCGAATGCTGGCAAAGGTCACTGGCTTAGTTCAAATAAACAAAACGCCTTCTCTATAACAGTCTGGCATGGGAGGCAGATAATGGGTAGCTAGAAGACAGGGGAGCAGAAAGGAAAAAAATCTGAGCCCTGTCTAGCTTAAGTTTAGGGTAGGCTTATTTTTAGTAAATACAAAAATTACTGGAAAGAAGGCAAGCAAAATAAAAAATGGCTAAGATAAAACAAACAAAAACTAGCCAGTGGGTCCAAATTTCACAGGAGGATTTTAAACAAATCTTCTAAGTCGGTCAAGCCTACTCCAGTTCTAACTGCTGGGGATTGTCATCCTGAGAACCAACTGTCCTCTTCTCAGTGCATTCCTTCTATTGTTTCGGACTGTCTGCTAAGAGGAAAGAAGAGGTTCTTTATACTTTTTGGAAACTTTCAGAAGTCTTAAGCCTACACAACCACAGCAACCAACACTGATGAGACTTATTTTCAGAAGAACATAGTTCAACATAGACAATCGCTTTCTGATCTCCACCCCCATCCCCCACCCCCGGCCTCTCTCTCTTTCTCCCTCCCTCCCTCTCCTCCTCCCTCCCTCCCTCCCCACCTCTCCCTCCCTCTTTGTCTCTGATGGATGAAGGGACCAGTGAGAGTGGTATTATGCTATGTAGCCCTGGCCTCGAATTCACAGAACTCAGTCTTCTGCGTATTGGGATTGTAGGCTTGTGCAAACAGAGTGGGAAGTTTGTTTTGCATACCTTTAATGGAAGATGTACTATGTTCAGGCTTTGGATATCTACTCTTTAGTCCTTCTGGCTCTAACTCTATAGCAATATGTCCATGTGTCCATATATCAGTAGTGGCAATGTCAGAATTAAACCTCAAGACTTCCTCCAAAACTCAGGAGTCCCAATAACAGCGATGCCTGCTAATAAGCAAGTCCAGTACAGCAACCTCAGATGCCCCCAGAAGCGTCCCAGGCCTTGTAAGTGACAACCAAGAGAATGGTGGCATTAAATTATTTTTCAAATATAGCTTTACCACATGCAGAGTCCATGGACTCTGGAAAAGAGTCTGGTGTGGAAGGAAAGGCTGGGCATTTTTGCAGTAGGCTTTAGCTAAAGAGCACCTTGAAAAGCTGACTGCTAGACTTATGGGGAAGGTCTTGCCTAATGGACTTGTGAAAGTTCCCTGGTGATAGGATAGCGGGCTTTGCTGGGAAACACACTGGATTCTGGACCCCAGCAAAGAAAATCATTAGATAGCACTCCATACCAAAGTGCAGGCAGGGCTTGCAGGAAGAAGCCAGGCTGGGATGAGCCTTGGAGACCCAACCAGAGGTGCAGCTAGACTCCTGTAGGCAGAAAGAAGCTTCCAACAAGGAGGCTCAAGGGAGTCTTTGCAGGACTGTTTACATTAGGAGTCATTGACTTGAGAATGAGAATGTCAAAATGCAGATTCCAAGAGCAAGAGGGCCCAACAATGATTTAGCATCCCAAACTCCTCTGTTTATGATTCTGTCACCATTCCTCAAATGGTGCCATGAGTGCGTGTGTATGTGTGTGGGGAGGGGCAGGGGGTCAGAACCTTCATTTGGAGGTACACAGAGCCTGCCCAAATGTCTGCCTTTGATGACATAGAATAGGAAATTCTCCTAATGTGGATTAATAATCACGGATTATCATAAAAAACTGAACAAAATAAAAATTAAGGAGTTTAAAATATTTGGGGATGCCTTTCTGACATATTAATAACATATGAAAGAAAAGTAATTAAAATTTCTAAATAATGGATGTTAATCTATATTGAATTGATTATTGGACATATCCATATTTTGTTTACATATCATGGAGCAAAACAAATGAATAAACAATAGCAATGAAGATTTGTCAAAAAGAATAAAGGAAAGAAAAAAATATATGCATACAAACCAAGTGAAAAAATAGAAGTTTTGGGAAAGCATAACAATACTTACCATATAATTATTAATTTAATGCCAACGGATTCTCTTTGCATGACTTTTGTTCAATAATTTTGAGATTAGTTTTACTTATTTTTAAATAATGAAGCTTAAAACATTCTCAACTACGTGTAAGAGACACACAATATGAAAAAACATACATGCATCTTCAAATAGATTGATATGCGAGAATATTTACATCAATGTTATGGTTTATAAAATGGTTTACTTTCTCTGTCCCACTTGACCCTCACATAAACATCCAGAGTATTTTATTCCCCAGCTTCTCTAAGCAGATTTCAAACACTCCCTAACTTCTCCATGGTGATGTTTTTACCCATACGAAGAAATCTTAATATGCTTCTGCAATGAATTACATGCCTGCAACTCTCCCATGTAAGGAATGCCTAGAGGAGTGAGGAGGTTCTCATTACATCAGTGACCCTGGTTTCCACTTACTCCACACAGACCCAAGTTTCTACAGAGATCTCAAGACAGTAGACAACACAGCATGCTGATATACAGATACCTTGGCAGTACCAATATTATACTATCTAGCCTGGCTTCTCAGAGCTGTCTGCATCTCTCATTTACTTCTAGAGCCCTGTACAGCATGCTGTCCATTTGAAAAGCCTCTAAGATTGCTTACAGCAAGAACCGGACATGGAAGGGGCTCTGGAAACAGCATCTTGAAACCACTCAGATCTTTAGTGTTCTGTTTCTGATGTTGCCAGACTGCATCTTGTCTGGTCTTAGGATCCCCAAGGCTCCATTGATGTATATAATTATTTAAATTGAGGAATAACAAAATAACTAAAGCACATGACCTCACTTTGGCATTTTTGTTTTTCTTCTTCTTTTGTGAATCTGAATTACATCACTCAAAAGATGCATGAGGTTGGGTGTTGGGGGGGGATGGTCTGATGTACTTTGATGCTAATTACTGCTTGCTGTCTGTGTGACCCACCTTTTGCTTAATAAAAAGCCAAGTCGCCTGGGCAGGGCAAAGGAGATAGGTGGGGCTAGGAGAGAATGGAATTCTGAAAAGAAGAGAGACTGGGGAGAAAGGAGAGAGACCTGAAGGGAAGAGAGGAAGGCTGCCATGGGTGAGATGGAGGAGATGCACATGGCTGGCGTGGATGGAGAATCCAGCCCAGATGAAGAACATTAGCAAGTACTTGGGATTATGGGTGGGAGGTAGCTTGATAGAAGTTATTAGAAGAAGATGGCATGGGATTGAGGCAGGGACCCCATGCCTGCCCCACTATGGGATGTAGTTTAGAGGATTAACATCTGCCCTTCCCCAGGTTAACTAAGGCTATTTTAAAATATAACAAGTGTCTGTGTCTTGGTTAATTGTTAGCTGGGCCTACTGATAATACTGATAATACAGCTAACTTAAAAACAATAGTTGGGGATGTGTCTCAGTGGACAAAGCACTTACCACACAAGTATGAGAACCCTCAGAAAAAGGCTAAGTGGGTGTGGCAGCCTGTAATCCCAGTGTGAGCAGAAGTCAAGGATGTCCTGAGCAAGCTGGCTAGCCAGACTACCTGGAATGGGTGATCTCCAGATTGCCTTATAGATCCTGTCTCAAGAAGTAATATTGAAAAGCAAACGAAGAAGATGCCCAGTGTTATCCTTGCACAGGTGTGTCTCAGCATCTGTTTGCCCACATACATGCGAAGAGAACACATACACACATGCCAACATGCTACACACTCACAAAGAAATTCACTAAATTCAGTGAACCTTCATAAGGTTTCAGCTGCTGTCAGGAGCAGCTATGGCTAGCGGGTTAAAAGAATAGCGACCACAGACTAGTCCACGTGTTAACCACTGAGCTATGGGTATAGCTTCTTCCCAAACTTGTTCTACTTTAATGGGATCAACAGCATGTCCCAAAGCAATGATACATGCTTAAAAACAGACCGCAAGAGAGAACCAAGGGGAGGACATTACAGAGTACCTTTTGGGACTGATAAGCCTTGCCCTTCCCTTGAAGCCGATCAATTAAGCGTCTGTCCTGCTATCTAAATAACAGGCCGTCTTCCATTGTGTGTTTTTTACAGTCTTAGCTGACGCCTATCAAATGTGAAAGGAGTGCCAGTTGATTTTCTCTTGCTACAGTTCATTTCCTCACTGCCACGGTAAGTCGCGCGGGGTCCTGGAAGTGGATCCCAGCTATTGGCCTGGCGTTCTGCACCCACATTTTCTGGGAAATCAGGTTAACTATATTTCTCAGTCTTGCTCCATTTCACCTCTGGTTGTATGGACTGAGCTTTAATGCACCTGAAGCAAATGAAGTGTGATTTCCTTCTTGATAGGACCAGCATGTTAACACTTAAAGAATTGAGAAAGCTGAGGCTTTGCTTCTAAAGCCAGAAAGGGGAAAAAAAGAGAAGGAATGCATTTAGAAACACTTCTAAAAAGTGGGGGTACTGGCCAAAGGAATACCAAGAGAGCACTTGTTCAGAAGTAGACATTAACTTACCATTCACTACCCAGAGAAGGAGACTCACACCAGTAATGAAGACTGTTCCATACAAGTAACTGTGAACTTTGGTATGAGGAACATTGAGGGAATATCTCTACGTGGACTCCATATTTGAATAACCACCAACCTGGTAATCTAAAAGGCTTCACTTAAACTTAATTTCTCATTTCTGCCCCAGTAAGAAAATAGCAAAATCACCATAAAGATGCATCTAGGTTCCAGCTTACGTTCCTCATCTCCAGAACTTTGAAAATGTTAGTTTATCTATGGCCTTGGTAGGGATACGGATCCAGGCTGAACTTGAACTTTAGATATTTGAGAGTGACCCATCACTGTGCCAAGTCCGGGTTGTCTGAAGAGGACCTCATGGGACATTATCTCTTTGTTTGTTTTGGTAAGTTATAAACATGTTGACAAACCTAGAAAAGAACAGTTTACACCCATCAGTCACAAAGTGACAACTTTGTTCTCTCCCTGGTTATGGCTCTTGACAATGTTTCTAAAGGTCTAGTTGGTAAAGCGATCAGTAATGTAGACCGATCCATAATGCTCTTACTTAAAAATACATTTCTAAGCCTTGCCAGTTTTCAGAAGACAGTGGGAAAGTAAAAAGAAAAATAATACCAATTATAAACACTCGAATTTATCCAAACATCATTATACTTTAAGTCACAAAGTCTAACTTTGTCACAAAATGATGAAAATGTGTTGTTATAATACATACTCCACTTGGTCACAATTACATATCTATGAAAAGATATTGTAGACATGGGAGTGATATTGGGGTCCTGAAAGCAAGCACTAGAGCCAGCTGTAGGAATGAAAAAAAAAAAAAAATAGAAGATATGGAGTTATGAGATAGCCCAAATCTAAAATAACAAAACAAACAAACAAACAAACAAAAAACTATGGACATGAGTCACCCACCAAGCTTAGAGCTTCTACAGAAGTAAGTGTTATTACTATCATTATTTTAAGGAGGACAATCCTCAGACTCATTTAGCATACAAAATAGCCAGAATTGAATCACAAGTATATTTACCTTGAAAGAAAACGATCATTTTAACTTTTCTGAATTCAGTTCAAATGACTAATATTTGGAAAATGAAGTTTGGGGTACCAGATACTGAGAGCTGCTTTGGAATTGGAGCTTGTAGCATTTGTAAATTGGGTCACAAACAAGGACAGTTTGTGGTAGAAGAGGCCAGCTGATGATGAGAAGGACATAGTCAACATCACAGCACTTGGGATGAGTTTGTGCCTAGAGATGCAGATGAGATCTCTACATCTATTTGGTAGCTGAAGCGAGGAGAGTTGTATAAAGGTGAATAGAGATAACAGCTTCTTATACAAAAGAACAGTCCTTGGATATGTTAGAAAGGAGAAAGAAGAGAGTTATCACACCATAAAAGTTTTATTTGTTTCTTCACTATTTTATTAGCAGATTTTAAATGCAATTTTTGCCTAGGCCCTATTCCAAAGTAAACCGCATATCTCAAAAGTTTTGTAGAGTGCTAATGGGTGTTACTCAGCAGGGGTGCAGAGAAAGGGTCTATGTTTAGCCACGTTTAGTAGAGTATAGTTAAAACAAGGAAGAGTGGGTTCTTTACCATTTTTAATCGGGTCAAACATGGAGAAAGACTCAGCATGTCACAGTTCTTAAGCAGATGGGACCGTGGAGCTCAGACTTCTTGGGGCATCTCTTGCAAGCAGAATTGCTAGGGAACAGAGAACTGATAAAGATGGCGAAATATTAGAGAAGTGGGAGAAACTGTATGGGTCAAAGAGAACCACAGAGGATCAAATTAGGGCATCAGGAAGGGAGGCTTTTGAAGATAAGAGACTTTGAGTAAAAAATAACTAAGTGAGGATTTAAAGGACTATGGAGGGCCAGGAGAGGCAGACACTGGGAAAAAAGCAGTATTATGTTGTAAATGGAGAAGTTGTCAACCGAATAAATCACAGAGGCCTCCTTCTAATACCAAGAAAAACTGTTGAGGTAAAGGGGTGCAAGGACTCAGTACCATGGGACTGTGCACTAGGCACAATTGAACGTGGTGTTAACAGATGTAGTAATGGTGAACCCTACAATCCAGGAAGGGCAGGTGGCTTGAGGATCAGGTTAAGAAACATGTTAACTCTTCAAATCAGAATTTGAGAAAGCTGCACACCAAAAGTGCCACCACTATGGTGTCTGACAACAGGAAGTAGCACACGGCAGCTGGAAACAGACCAGAAAATTGGAAATTGGAGAATGGAGGATGTGGTGAGTGGAAACATATCCAGAGAGATGCAAGGAGAGAGAAAGGGAATTGTGGCTTGATAGAAGGCTCTCAGAGAGACTGGAGAGGCAGAAGGTCAGAAGCACATCCGGTCATTTGGTTACTCATATGTTGAGCAAACTTTATGACCAAGTTGTCCTAACATCCATGACCTGCTGTGGCAGAGCTGTACCAGGCACTAGAGACAAAAAGCCCATTAGAGGAACTCAAGCCCAGAAGTTTACATTTTAGTTTTGATCATGAGGATGAAGAATCTAAATTCTGGGCAATAAATGATTTCCTAAAGATGTTGCCAAGCTGTTGGTCTTCAGCGCCTGCTGCCTGACCCTAGTGGGAATGCCCACCATATTCATTTCCCATGGTTAAAATATTGTCAGCCTTGTCTCTTTAAACACAGCTTTCTGACAATACCAACATGTAGTCTATTCTTTATGACCAAGGGTGGAGATTTAGGATGATATCAGATGTCTATTCAACTTCTAAGCTGATTTCTCATTAACAAATTTTTGAGCTGATGTTATCCCAAGGAACTGGGATAACGACTTTGTAACAGCACTGAAGGTAGTAGACCAAAGTGTCTGAAGAGGTTAAGTATTTCAAAGAAAGTCAGGTGTACTGATCCCACATAGTGGTGTCATGGCTCTGTCTTGGGCTATGGCAGGGCTTGCAAGTACTTGGATCACTTATTGAGTGCCCAGTAACCAAACATACTTTTATACTTTGAATTATTGATGGTGCATGCATTGCCCAAGTTGTAGACTTAGGTGGTTGTTGGGATATTATAGAGCATAAGAAAGAATAGAACTAGGAAGTATAAAAACCACAGCAGATCTGTCCAGTTTCTCCACTTCCTCAGACACCACCATTGTCTTTTTAATGTGCTGTTATTGGACAACAGAAAAGGCTGCATCTTTGATCAGAGGCAGCAAAGATAAGAGCTATAGGAAGTAAAACCATTCTTCATGGTAACCAAACAATGGTTTAGGAAAAGGCAGCCAGATTGAGGGAACAGGATGTGGACAAAGGAAGTCCTGCTTTACTCTGTATTTCAGAAGTTTATAACTCTTAACTTGGTGGGGGAAGAGGGCTTGGGGTTCCTGGTCCTGCTTGTCTCATGAAACCAGCTGCTCTTTGGGCTTAATGAGTCTTTGATGTCTACATAAGTCCTGGGACTCCAAGAAAAGAGAAAGCAAAGTAAAGCCTGACCTATTTCCTGGCTGTCTCCTGGAAGAGAAAGGAGTGATGAAGAGGATAGCAACTGCCATCTGTATTGATGAAACACCAGGAGCCCAATGCAGAGCCTCTGAAGTCAAGCCAACTGTTCCCGTCAAAGCAAATCATGTGACATCATCAATTGCCAACAGATACACCTACCCATCCATCCATCCATCTAGGCATTCATTTAATTTAAATCGAGTGCAGTGTACAACGTATCTCTGTATTCACTGCCTGCAGAGCCAGAGGATCTACATTTTCATGGAAAGGGTTATCTGTCCTGGGGCAGACTTCCTGAGATTCAGATGAAACTCATAAGCCCCTGATGAAGTCCATTGGCCTTTTTGGGGACTTTTAGGTTGTGTATATAAAGGTAAGTTTATTTAATCATTAGGCACTTGAGCATTAGAACATTTAAAAGAACCCATTGACTGGAGAAGTGACTGACCTTTAGTGCTGGGCCATGGTGAGTAACTGGAAGAGATCACATGACCAATAGGCTGCCAATAAAACATCCAATGACAGGTAAAAGGCATCCGATGTTCAGATCTTATCTCTGGGAACACCATATATTTACGAGTGTTTATTTCATTAGGCCATTACCAGGGACAAAAAAAGGGCACATTTTATGGGTTTAAAAATTCCCACAAGAGTCACAAACTGAGAAATTAGATATGGAAAAACCATGCTCTCTAAGAGTGAGCTGGTCCTTTTTGGGTTAGTTTCCCTGGCCCATCTCTATCTGCTTTGATGGCGTTTTATACAGTATAGTCTGTCTCAAGTCCAAGGAGATTTCTCTCTTTTCTCAAGGTATTGTTTCCCAGCTGGATTTTTTTTCTAAGATATAGCCTAAATTGTTGTCTCATGAATTCATCAAACAAATATTATTTGATCTAAAGATGCCTTAAGCAACAATCTTTTTTGTTGTTGTTTTAAATGGGAGAATTCAGACTTTCTCAAAGCCTGTATTTCCAAAGGGTAAAAATGCACCCCCCAGAAAAGGCATAATAGTTCATTAAAATGAAGAGTTGAGACATATTGCTCTTTCTTGAAGTCTACCCATGAGAAGCAATGCAGATCTCATTTAGAATGTGTTATAGTGATAAAAATTCAGCATACAAAAGAGGGCTAGGTAAACTTCTAATGGGCACTAAAACCCCCAAAGGAGATCCACTCTTTAAACTTCCATGATTGGACCATCTGGTGCTCTCAAGAGCATCTTAGTTTTAAGCACCAACAGCTGGAAACGAAGTACAACTGGATCTATTTACATAGGACCCACATACAGTAATACCCTGAAGACAAGTGCCCAGAGCCTTCCTGCGCTGAGCCGAGCATCAGAAACCTTGAATTTGAATGTAGTGTCTTTAGCATTTCATACTCAGTATATATTTGATCATGCGACACCACTAGTGTGGTTCTGGGAGTTAGAGTGACAGGGCTTCACTATAAACTAGAATCCATGGTAAAACCATTAGGAGATGTTTTCCAACAGGGGTTCTTACTTGCTTAATCACGAGAGTTTACAAAGTAGGATCTCCTTTGAAATAGACCAATAACGTACAAATAGAAAAAAAAAATTGCAAAAATGGATCCAAGTTCTGATACACCAGGAAAGCTTAAAATGGTTGCCATGGAGAATTAGCAAGCAGGATGAAGGAGGTGAGTGTTTCAAATAAGGGAATCAGGAGAGATGTCACTGAGGAGGTAAGATGCAGCCCAGGAGAAGGGCCTAGCCAAGGTCAGGATGGAGGAAGAGGATTCTGGTATCAGATGCATGTAAGGTAAAGAGGCAGGAAGAACATGGTGATTTGGTAGACACAGGAAATTCTTACATCTCTAATCTAGAGTAAGAAAAAATCCAGACTAGAGATGGAGGGAGGGCATGCTGCATGCTGGTCTTGGAGGACAGATAGGCCCGGGCCATGAGAAGGGATAAGAAAATATAGATGTGGGGCCTAAACTGAATACCCTGGGAGATGGAGAACTCAGGAGAAAGAACTTAAGGGAGGCATACAGTGTGGTGCAGGATGTTGGGGAGTAGAATAATCTGGCTTGCCTGAAGAGGGCCTTTTCCTTCCTGATGTACTACACTTAAGACAACCAATGCACTCCTCATGCCTTTCCTTCCCTGCATCTTACATTTATTACAAAGCAGAATATGTAGCCAGAGAACAACACGATTCAGATTCTTACTTTAGGAAGATCACTTGTCTCTTAGGGTTGGACTTGTGAGCACAGGTAAGTAAATTAATAGCATTCAAGTAATAAATGTTTGTGATCAGACCCACTGAACATGGTGCCGACACGTGGGAGACTTGGATTCCACATTGGAGATGGAGGGCTTTTAATTCTGCAAACAAAAGCTAGTATAATTCATGCTTTAGGATAACTCTCCCAGGCTGGGATAATGAGAGACAAAAGGCAATACCTATTCTCCAGTAGACAACTCTGGTTTGCCAATTCTTGAGCTCTAAGGATACTTCCAGAAGCCACAGTGTGAACTCACAGGGATGGTGATCCTTATTTTGTAGTGGGACCTTCCAACTAGATTCCAAGAGTGGGTAATACATTGTCCCATCACAGCCACTGGGAGATGAGAAAGCAAAGAGCTGTGATAAATCCCAGGTTAGCAAAGACTTTGGGATCCTCCTTTCATCCATTATCTCACTCTGGTCTGGAAATTTTGGCAAGCCACTTTTTCTGAGGCTTTCTCTATAGACCAAGCCTACTAACAGGTTCTTAGATTATAAATGATAGATGTGCATTTTTCTAGCAGCCATGCTCACATTCTTCAAATATAAAATACTGCCACTTGTTATAACCTAAAATAAGCAGTTACAGTTTCCCAGAAGTTTATTTTTTAAAGTATACCAGCAATTATATTTGAATTATAAAGTCAGCTGGAATTTGGGGCTGGACTGGATTCCAAAGGTGATACTTGGCATGATGGTCAAGTCCAGAAGCTGCAGCTGGCCAAGAAAGAAAAGAAAGGTTTTTCTAAAAGAACACATTGAGCGAGCTGCTGACCATTGAGGTTAGCTTTAAAAGAAAAGGGGAAAGATTCCTCAGACCCTGAGTCATGTATTAGCTTAGAATATGACTGATACTGTTCCCAGCCCAGGGACAGAAGTTCAAACTCGGGTGCCCCAGGACATCAGCGCTCAAGCGAAGCTTAGTTCCAAGACAATTGAATCCAATGAAGGAGCAAGATGAATTCCATTTTTTTTTTTACTACAAATTTCAGTGGGGGTTACTTCAAAAGGAAAGAAAAAGCATGCTGAGGCAAGGAAAGTAAAATCAATATACCCATGGTGACGGATTCAATTGGAATAAGGAGAAAGTTCATTGGTGTATCAACAACAAATTCCCTCACTTTAAGATGGCATTTTGAAGGAGCATCAATCTTATGGGCTAGCCATACCACTAGAGAAACCTCTCAGGTTGATTTATCCAAGAGAAATGATAGGTTTGTCTCACCATGAGTTATCACCTGGCCTCTCTTTTGATCCATGACAGGCACAGGCAAGACAGAGGCCAAAGACAGAATTGCTAGCTTCCTGAACCAGCTCGTTCTTACAGCTGGAAGGAAAATGTAACTGTGACAGAGTTCTATTTGGTGCTACAGTTGTTATTACATGAACAAACCACAAGTGGCCTTGTTGACTGTACTTTGTTACTTTCCCTCATCAGAAACAGAATATTTATCTTGTTTTAAAATTTGTTTTGAAATTTGAAGCAAATCTAACAGCGATCCATAAAAAAATGTTAATCTGAGTGATGAATGCCCCCGTTTTCACACCAGTGTGCTGTAATTTGGAAAGACTAGTTTTGTGAAGATGTTGCAGATCGTGAATGACTTTATCTCTCACACCAACTGTCACCTTGATAGGCCTGGTCTGTGGACTTGTCTGAAAAGCATAGTCTTGATTGTCTTCATTGATTGAGGAGGGCCCAGCCCATTGTGGGTGGTGCTATATCCTAGGCCGGTTGGGCCTCTGATATATAAAAATGCAAGCTAAATAGGAGAGAGTAATCGAACCAAAGGAGAAGCCAATAAAAAGCAGTTTTCCATCATTTCTACCTCAGGTTACTGCTTTGAGTTCTTGTCCTGATTTCTCTCAATGATAGATTGTGAACTGAAGTTTAGGCCTAATAAGCCCTCTGCTCATCAATTCAAGTTTCTTTTGGTCCATGTGTCAACACAGATGCGAAACAAAACTAGGACACCAACCTGTGAGAAGCACAGGTCCAACCCTCTGAGAAACAATTGCATATCTTTCCACAGAGAGTCAAAAGTGGGGCCAGTGCGATGATGTTTTGGGTAAGGGCACCTGCCACCAAGCCTGACAACCTGAGCTCAATCTCAAATACTCACATGGTTCTCTTCTCACTGTCACATGCGTGGTCACACACATATACAAGATGAAAGAAATGAATATAAAAACAGAACAAAAGCATAAATTACAAATTAAGCTCAGAGCTCATTTTCACAAATCTGTTTGCCCCCTTCCCTAAGCTCTGGGCAATTACAGATGTTCTTAGAATCTACTCAGAAATCCATTCTTGCCCTGGCAGCAGTTTCTTTCTTCATGGCTTAGTTGGTGTGTTGGTGTTTGTTTTCCCCAGAAAGGGTTTCAAGCATAAGATGTCTCTAAAAGAAGTCAAGGGGAAAATGACAGGGCCCATAGCTTGTCCTAAGTGGGAACAACTCCACAGAAAGCTTTCTGAGAGGTGGCTTAAGCTCTTCAGTTCTCAAGTGATGGTGGTGTTGCTTTTGTTTGAATTAGTTTGGGAGGTAACTGGGGCAGTGTTTGGTGAAGTCCTGTAAAATAGGTCACCTACCACAAGTGTAAGAAGAGACGTCAGCCAAAGGCTAGCCAGGAGCAAGGACATATCACAATTCAGAGAGAGTAGGATTTAGTGACTGGTACACAAGGAAATTGTGTCCAAAGACCCTTTCAAAGGCCTTAAGAAAGAAGCTTTTGTTGCTGGGGGTGATCGGATCTGCCTCTGTTACCTTCCTTTACACATCACAGTATTTGGTGTCACACTAAGTCACCGTTTAGGGAGGTGAATGTCATGTGATACAACTTAATAAACACAGAGACACAAGGCTGGTGTTCAGTTCCCTACTCCTGCCCTACTAGCTGTATCACACATTAAACATCACAGGGCACCCTGTTCTGGGCTCGGAGATGCCTGAGCACACTTGAACAAACTGGGTGCCATCTTTCAGACGGCTTCCAAGCAGCTTCTGCCGGCCTTGTTAAGCAACCTCTGCTGCCCCACCTTTATTGCTTGGCGTCTCTGTTCCTCGGAGGGCATCTGAGTTCAGGAAACAAGAACTTTTATGTTGTCTATGCTGGATGAATTTCAAAATGCCTTTCCAATATTTACTAAGGTCATTTAAAAGACAGAGTCAACTTTTGTTTTTAAACTTCGTTGAGAACTTTGTACACACTAGCTAAAAGGTATTTACTAAAATGGGTCTGATATAATAATGGACCGGAGTTTGATGACAATTAAAGGTGTGTTTCAACCTTTTCATTACAGAAGCATATGTTAACTGCATACGTTCCTACCAGCAGTTGTTATTTGGTAAGCTCTCATATTCTTTGACAGTTAGTATGTTATATAGTGTTGCTTGGTATAGCTCATTCATTGTCACAACATTGAGCCTATTATTTTGATAAATTGCTTTTACTTAATATGTAACAAAAGTAAGGTTGAGGTTAAGTAAGGTTCCACACCTGACCTACATCTTCTGGATACAGAGCTGCAGAACCTGGCAGCAAATGTTTTTCAGAACCTGGTGGGATGTGTCTGAAAACAGCTGACTTACTAACAAAATATAAGCAGGGTTTTGTTTTTGTTTTTGTTTTTCCAGATATACAGCCAACTTAGTGTCACCAGGAAAACAGAAGCAAAGGACTCTGAGAAACCAAAAGTTGTTGTACGGATTGTCCTTTGCCTAGCATGCTTTTATTTCAAGCAAATGAGCCACAGTGGTGGCTCTCAATGGGAGGTCATTTTGTCCTCAGAGACATCTGCCAGTATCTGAAAACACTCTCTACTGTCACGCCCTGGGACTAAGGAGGGCACTTCTGTGGAGAGAGATTTGGGATAAGGCCCATGATGAACATCACATCTCCCTATAAATGAGGAATGTATCTAGCTTCAAGCATCAAGAATTCTGAGGTGGGGAATTTGTGGGTGACCTATGTATTTTCATGGTTTGTCTGTCTAAAAGCCCATGCATAAGTTGCACTGGGAAGATGACTCAGTTTCTAAAATGCTTGCCATTCAATCATAAGGACCTGGGTTCGGACCCCAGGGCCTACCTTAGAGAGTGAAGCACAGCAGCACTCACCATCTATCCCTGCTGCTGGGAAAGCAGAGACAGGGGTTGCTAAGGTTTGCTAGCCAGAGGGTCTAGCCAGACCACTGAGCTTGAGCTTCTGGGGAAGACTCTATCTCAAAAAAAAAAAAAAAAAAAAAAAAAAAAAAAAGATGGATCCAAGAGAGAAAGACACTGACCTCAGCCTCTATATCCTCCATGTGCCTGACCACACACACATGAATGCATATGCACACATATGTGTGCACAAGGGAAAGTAAAATCATATACACAAAACTTTAGAAACAAAGACCGAAAAGTGAGATATTTAGAAGAGCAAGCCAACCATTCCTTCAGCGTGTTTATTCGTTGTTAGAGAGTTTTCTGTCTGGTATCCAGAACATTTCATTTTAAGTTGTTTTACAAGTCATTAACTGTCTATAGTAGCTCAGCAAGGGCACACTCCCTGTTGCTGTATCGTGTAGTGAAGATCCCAGAAGAAGATGGACAGAGGAGCCTCTTCCAGAGCATCTGCTGCTCTAATGTCCTGGTGCATATTTGGCTCTTCCCAGAGTTCCTTTGTTTTTCTAAACCTTTTTTTTTATTAAGAAGAAAAACAAATAAAAAAATGCTGTTGTCTTACAAATAAGTTGGGAATCAAGTGTACGGAAAACCATACTTTCACCATAAGCTGTCTTTAGAATTTGTGACTCTTTCTGTCTGTCTGTCTTTTCTACATCTCTCTGTCTCTGTCTCTCTATGTCGGTTACTGTCTCTCTGTCTCTCCCACTGGTGTGTGTGTGTGTGTGTGTGTGTGTGTGTGTGTGTGTGTTTATCTGTGTACCTTTGTGTGTGCTGGTTCATCAACCCATGTATGTGCATGTAAAAATCAGAGGGTTGAAATCCAGTATATTCCCTCATCACTCTTCACCTTATTTCGAGACTGAGTTTCTCTCTCTCTCTCTCTCTCTCTCTCTCTCTCTCTCTCTCTCTCTCTCTCTCTCTCTCTCTCTCCTCTCTCTGAGCCTAATGCTCACAGACTCAGTTACACTGGCTGGCAGGTGATCTACCAGGATCTGCCTGTCCCTAGCTTCCAGCTCTGGCATTATAGACACACACTACCGTTGGCTTTGCAGGTGGGGGCTTGGGCTCTGAACTCAAGTCCTCATGCTCAGCAAAGGCTTTAGCCACTGAGCCATCTTCTCATCCCTTGAGATCCTTTCTCTCTTATGATTAGTCCTTTTCCTTTTCAGACTGGGAACATTTATAAAGTTGAGATGAAGGAAGGGTTTAGTCCCAAAGCCCTCTAAATGTTTGGATGCTTTCTCAAGAAGGCTAAAAAGAACACAAATTAACGACAGTTATAAATCTTATTAAAACTGTTCACATTTGACTCCATTCCAGGATATCTCTCTCTCTCTCTCTCTCTCTCTCTCTCTCTCTCTCTCTCTCTCTCTCTTTCTGAAAAAAGCCCCGAGAAGGAATGAAATATATATTTTCTCTTGTTGATTCTGGCAATACTTCACTCCTACACGTCTGAGTTGTTTTCATCTTGCCAATTACTTTGCTATTTGTGAATGTGGCTACATGGCTTACATCAAGAGCGGTGATAACTCATGCTAATTATTCAGTTTGTGTATTAATGTTTGACAGGAGGAAGAAGAACTTTTTTCTTCTTTGATTCTGGTTATAAAATTAAGAAACTTGTAGACTTTAAACCACCAGGAGCAGAGCACTTATAGAGCGCTCACCTTCACTGTCTGATGGACACAAATCTGGGTCAGCTTGGGTGTGTCCTGTCCCTCTTGCCTGGTCTGTGGTTTTCACTCCTGGGGTATCTGCAGTGTTCCTACAGCCTTGATGCCAGCCTTCTTCCATTCTATTTAACATAAATTTCTACTCAGTTGGAAGTCCTGGTGGTCACTCAGTATCCCTATAGAAATTTGTAATGTAAATTCAAATTGGTGAAAAACATGCAGAACATCCTGGAAGTTCAGGATAATGAAATGGGATGGCGAAAGACACATACTGACCTGTAATGAAATGACCTGGGCTGCAGAATGGAACAGTGAGTCTGGCTGAGGAGTAAGGGATGAAAAACCAAATAGCTTACGTTTTATTTAATATATAGGAATGTTTGCAGTGGGTCTGGAGTAACACTAAAGAACTTCATTTCGTGCCTCAGAAGGGAGATCCTTCTTTTCAATGCTGAATGGGAGACTGGGGTGGGGGACACACACACAAAAGTACAAGGAAGTCATGTGGGGGATCAGACATTGTCACAAAACTCTCTGAAAAACAAAAATAGCTCTCTTTCCCAGTAGTTCACAATGAGTATGAGGCTTACCGTAACCTACACTCACCCAAGGATTCACAGAGGGCTCTAGGCAGAGGGGCCTTTGGGCCATGAAGAGGATATGGGCACAACTTTGACTTCATGTTGGGAACATTTCCTCTTGCTTGCTATGCTAAGTCTCTAGTCTGGGGTGTGATCTGTGGCTTAGCAGTGGAGAGCTTGTTTATCATGAGCAAGGCCTTAAGTTAGAGCATCTCAGAATAGCAATAGGAGGGGACAGAAAAAGGAGAAAGTGGGCAGGGAGAGACAGCCCTCTGCTGCTCTGTCAGGTGTAAACCCATGGTGTATAGCCACATGGTTCAGTTTCTTCTACTTGATGTCAGAGCACTTAATATGCACGTTAGTTTTACCTTCACATAGACTTGTGCCAGAATTCAGAATATAGCATTACAGTGTATATGGAAGCACAGTATAAAGCCTGCAAAGTAAATGTGGCAGATAACACACTGTTCCCCCCGACTCCTCTTCCAAGAAGCTGATTATCCCCATATTGAGAACACAGATACTGGTAAAAGTATCAGATCAGAATGGGAGCTCTCAACTTTGTTTCAGTACTGCCTCTGTCTCTTAAGTGTGGGGATTGTATGCCACTAAGCCTGTCCCACACTATTAGGTATTTTTAATGGGATCGTTTTCACTTCTGTTTCTCGGATGAATTCCTTCAATAAATTAGTGGCAAAGATGAGCCTCGGAATTTCGAAAATAAAACTTTGCCAGTGATGATTTCAGATTGTTCCTCTTCAAAAAATACTCAAAACACCAATTGACAAGTTTAATATGTAAAGTCCCTTGGGAACCATGATTTCTTCCTCTATTCAGAAGTCAATCTGAAAATTATGGGAATGTAAAATAGCAGAAAAGTTGAAGGGCAATGGTCCCTAGCCAGTTCCTATATTTAATATACTTAGGAGAGACATGAACTCCTGCAGAGAGGAGGTATCAGCTCATCTTTGAATATCAGCTGCAGGTTTACTTTCCACACAGTTTAACGGACACCCATGTGGGAGAATTGAGGCAACAGAGAGCAGGTAAGTTCCAGAGACAGTCTTTTTTTTTTTTAACCCCAAGGGATGAGTTTGGCTTCCACGTTGTAGTTTCCTTATAAGCTGGGCGCACAAAGAGGTTACAAAGTAACCTTGGCATCCTTTACATCCTGCCTTAGGGTCTCTCAACGCATCCGGCTCTGCCTCCTGACAGAAGGAGATTGATCCTGAAGCAGATTGATCCAGAGAAGAGGGTCCCTGAGAGCACTTTCACTATGGACTCAGGAGTCTAGCATGAGCCTGGTGACTTCTCTGCCTTCCTCCTGCCAGAGCCGCGGAGCCAGGAGCCAGGTTCTCCACACTCGAGCATCCAGGGCTATTGCAACAGCAACGTGTTAAAGCGCCACAATGGAGGATTAGGATAAGGAGACCAAAGGACTGACCTCTACTAAAAATAAAACTTGGCTCCCCTTGGGAATTCCTTCGCAGATTGTGCAAGCGCGTGTAGAATGCTTCAGGGACCAGCATATTTTCTGGATGCTTTTCCTCCCCCTTCACGAACAGCCTTGGTGGACTCTGCTGTCCACACGGAAGACCACAGCTGTTTTGTTTGAACAGGCTGGTCTCAAAGTTTGAGCTCGCACACAAAAGGCTTATCACCGACACCAGCCTTTCTCTGACAGCTGTTTTCTTTCCCAGCCCTAGGGCTTTGGTTAAAGGAACGAAAAAAAAAAAAAAAGGGGGGGGGGTGTGCTGAAGAGAGAAACCGGGTTATCAGTTATAGTCCAGTAGATACCCGTCTTGAAGACCTGAGAGAGACTTTCACATACCCCTAGTAACACCGAAAAATTAGTTTGATAAACCTTAAAAGCTGGTGTGGAAGCAAAGCCCAAATTTGCTGCCTATAAAAAAGCAAGAGGTTTCAGTAAATTACAAGGGCTGCTTTGCACGGAAAAGCCCTCCTGTGATCATGAATTTGCGACAGTATCCCAGTAGCACCACGTTGCCTCAAGGGAGCCAGCGCCAGGTATGTGCGTTCTGCATCCAGGAGAACTGATAAAATCAGGATCCTGTCAGCTGTGTAAATTGAGAGGAAGAGGCGCCTTCAACGACTTCCTTCAGGAAGGTTCGTGGTAGATTTTTTTTTTTTTTTTTTTTGTGCTGGTGAACTGCTCCCCCTGGTGGTCTGCAGCCGCCATGTTCACAGAATCATTCTGCCGAGACCAAACGTTCAGGTATAGGTAAATCCAATGGAGAAAAGTTAACTTCAGGGAGCTCTCATCCGTTCCAGCAAGAATCCTCCAGTGCATCATGGAGACTTTTTTTTTTTTTAATCTTCCCACCTTGTCACCTCCCCTGTCTATTCTTATTACCAGTGTCGTGTTGATTTGACAGACATGGGAAATTCTCTTCAGGCTCTCTGTTTTGTTTATTTCCCTTTAAAAGCAAATCTGGACATTTATTTATAAGAGGAAAACTACCCACAGTGGGGACATTTTATTGCGACATCACTGGTTTTCTGTACTTCCTGTCCACTTCTGACTCCTCTCTCTGAGGCAGACATCTTGATTGTGGATAATTAATGCCACACAGCTCCCTGTTGTATGTTTATGCTGATAAGCTTTATGAATTCCTGGAGACCAACTTTCTCCCATTATTATATATTTCAGTGCTGATGTAAACAATTCATATTGCGGTTTTCATTAAGGACGTTTTCTGTGTGTCTTGCCGTGCAAGGACAGGTAATGAGGTTGATGGGACGGAGATGATCGACTATGTCTCTCTCACTTTGGAGCATTCTGCAAAGTCAAAAGGCAGCCTCTGTTCGAACACTTTATAAGCTAAATAAGAAAGAATTTTCAATATTTATTTAACAAGACATACTTTAAATAACCTACATATGTAAATAGAGTATTCTTAGCCTGTACCTTACTGCCAGGTCGGTTCTCATGTTCTGATATATAATTAATTACCGGCTTATTTCTCTGTAAACCAAAGCAGGAAATAATTCAGAGATGCCAGGTCACAGGTGCCAGCCAAACTCTAATACCTACTTGTCAGCAGGATCTGCAAAAGAAATATTGAGACAGTAATGTCTGAGGTGCCCGGTGTCAAATCTGCCTAGCAGGCTGCTTCTTGTTCTCATTTGGTTGTGTTCTCGCGATGTCTAGGCGTCCCTTGATTGCTACCTAGGTGAGTTGTGACGTGAACTACCATGTGGCTTCCTGGGATTGAATTCAGTTCATCAGAGTTTTCAGCAAGCACCTTTATCCAGTCAGCCATCTTGACAGTCCTTACACCTAGTTTTTGAAGATATAAAATAAAGTGTATTGTCTGCTCATAAAGTATGCTCATAAAGAAAAAAAATTAAATAAAATATTAAACTCCAACTCTGTAGAGTAACTTACCAGCTCAACATTGACCAATGTATTAGTGATATTAACTATCTAATCTGTGGCTAACCTACATCCCCAGTATGAAAACCAACTTGAAATAATTTGTTCATGCCAGAAGGACGTACCAACCCATTGAGTGACAAATCTTTGCTATCAATATTGGTCACACTTTCCAATACTCAGCCTTCAATCTGCAGTGGATCTTTTTTGCTATCCTGTAAAAATTGATACTTTAAAACTTCGGGAACATAAACTACAGGAAAAAAAAAACAAAGAATTTTGATAGATATGGCTGGAATGACCATCTTGGGTACAAAATCCATGTCTTCATTGATATTATTTCAGTGGTTAAAATAAGCCTCTTTTCTATAGTTAAGAGAATAGGGCTTGTGAAATATGAATTACAGCAGCTTCTCAAGCGAGTGCTGTGGAATTACCAGAAGAGGGAAATAAGGTTAAAGACGGCTGCCCAGTTTCTCTCTTCAGTGAGATCTGTGAGGTGGAGGCTAAGATTATGACTTCAGTGCTAATCACAGAGGCCTCAAGAAATGTCATTTAGGGATTTGACGTGGAAGTCTATATTTCCCCATAACTGAGATGGTATGTTTTTGTTTTGTATTTTTTTAATGATATATTGATTACGTTGACATATACACATCAGTAAAGTAAATTACCTTTCTGCTGAAAATAAATGTTGACAAAGCTAGTGACAGTGGCACAAGCTTGTGATTCCAGAACTCTCAGAGGATCATAATACTCAGTGCAACCTGAGGTTCTTAACAGAATAGGCACCACATCTACAGAAAAATAAACTGCGACAAAAAATGCTTGGAATATTCAAATATTACTGTGGTGTATAGCTCTGATTTTGTCAGTGTTCCTGTTAACAGTCCTATTGAGCGTGGAATAGAATACTTTGTTCTGTTTCTTATACTATGTATAGATGCCATACTGGAAATGTATATGAAACACACATAAGAGGCTTTTGAACTGTAGAGAAGAAAGTCAGACTGGCCTGGAGTTTCAGGGCACCAGGACAGCAGGGAGGATCCTGAGTTTTCCTGTTCCTGTGAGAACACTACATCTCAGCTTCAAGGAAGCCAGAGTCAAGATGAACAGAGACAAGATGGTGTTTTCTGATTGTCTCCCCTCTCTTTCTCAGCCTTCCTCCCTGTTTCTCTCCTACAGGTATCAAAGGACCAGGAAGTTAAGAAAGAAAGAAAACATTTAAAATATAACTTCTTTACCAAGCCAAATGCATGAAACTATGGAAGGATGCCCCAGGAGTTTATGTGGGGAGCAGGAACTTACACTGACACACAAGAGCCCAACCTTGGCAATGCGGAAGAATACGCATGTGGAGCCACGGCAGGCACATCTGTCCCTCTCATGTGGGCCTACACCCCAGCTCTGCTGCAACAAACAACACCGTCCTTTCCTTTACACCCATCTGTCAAGGAGGCAATTGAGGGCCTGGGCTTCTAGTCCTAACTTTTATTCCCTTTCCCCAACTAAAGTGGTCTTGTAGGAATACAGTTTTTTTAAGGGAAGTTTAAAGAACTCCGTAGCTTCTCAATGACCAGATTCCAAAAACAACAACAAAAAAAATAATATCATCATGTCTAGAGCAAGAATGAAATCAATCTGCAAAAACCAAAACAACAACAACAACAAAACAAAAACCAAAGCAACAAATAAAGCAAACAATCTATGACATAAATGCTAACATTTTCTGATGAAGATTTTAATGCAGCTATTTTGGAATGGATTCAATAAGCAATATAGGCACTCATGAAACTAATTAATATAAAGGAGGAAGGGAGGGAGGGAGAGTGGGAAGGAGGCAGGGAGGACGAAGGAAGAAATAGAACATTTCTGTCCTAACAAAAATAATAGACACAATGATAAGCCAGTTAGAGAAAGCTTGAACTAAAAAAGAAATGCAAAAATCAGCATTAAAACACAGCGTTCAGGTTTTGCAGTAGAATGGAAGAGACAGAAGAGACAAAGGACCATTATGACCTGGATGCCACAATAATTGCCAATCTGTAGGAAGAAGAGAGATCTTTTTCAAAAATGTGGTCTGAAAAGAAAATGGACAGAGCTTCAAGCATCTCCAGCTATAACAAAAGACCTGGCATATGCATTATTAAAGAAGAGTAAGGGCTTGAAAAGTTTCCCTAATAAATGCTGGGTGGATCTTTCTAAACTTGGCAAAACATATATATCATATTTATATCACAGAGTGAATTTTAGTGGAATAAATTCAAAGAAATGCACACCAAAAGACATCACAGCTAAACTGTTGAGAACTGATGACCAAATACCCACATATCAATAACAATGGCTGAAGGTGGATGCGTCCACCTACACGAAGGACTCCAGACACAGAAAAATAACAGATGCTAATTTTGCAGTGTTCACTGTTCCATTGATCCATTCATTTAACAATATTGAGACAAGATAGAGAAGACGAAGGATTAAGAAGGAAGGAAAAGTGGTTGTCAGAGGACAGTGGGAAGGGCCCTGAGGATATATTACACACAAAAAAACCAACAACACTTCTTTGGACTCTATAAATCTCATAATGGATAGACTACACTTTTGGCAAGACCTCTGGGAAAAACTGAGCAAAGGAGTACTTGATAGTCTTATGACTACATAGTAATCTATAACGATCTCAAAGTTAAAATTTAGTTTAGTTCTTAATAAGCTAAAGGTTCTACCACTCTGGTCTCACAACCAAGTTGGCTTGTCGTTTGGATTATATGCAATGTTTGTCAAATGTTCAGTCTCTTGCCAGTTGAGTGGGCATGGGCCCCCTCTGCATTGCCTACTTTACAGTGTGTGGTCAAAAGGCTGAAAATGAAACGATGCTTATGAACGTGTTTAACTTCTCCAGCACTACAAGAGAAACTCTCATTCTTCAATCCGTCAGCAGGCTAAAACAAACTGTCCGCCTTTGTCTCTCACTTTCCTTGCCATGGCTTCCTAAACTCAATGTAAGAACCCCAGCTGCCACCCCAGCTGCCAGCCCATCTAGTCTCTATGATGGGCAGCTCTTCTTCTGTGTTACCCACATTCTCACCATTTCATAACTGAAGACATGTTAGTAAATAATACACCGAGAAGATAAAATTCTACTTATTTAGAATACCTAGAAAATATTTAGTTGGTAAAAGAAAGATTTTTTTTTTTTGCTAATTTTCCACCATGAGAAGTCATTGCTATTAAACGCATTATTAATGTCAATGGTGTGCACTAGACCCCAGGCAGAAGAAGATGAATAAAACACCATAGGTCACAGGAAACATAGGAACAATAGTAAGTGGAGTATGGTTCATGATTCTAGATATGAAAGTGGAACTGAAGACAGAAAGGGAAACATTTAATTATGAGCCCAACAGGATACCTAGAAAAGTGCCAATAGCAACAACTTGCAGGGCCAGGCATAAGCAAATTGCTATGGTGAGTTATGCAAATAATTATTCCAACCAAATAATATCTATTTCTGTAATCAACACAGTCTAATTTAGTCTAAATTCCAGAAGATCCAGATGATTCCCAGGTAGCAGACATTTTTACAATGTCACTCACTTCAGTTAAATCCAGGGTTACCTCTGTTACTTCAGGTGTTTGCTTGACCTGACATAAATGTCATTCTTTCATCTTCTCTCACTTTCTCTTCTTTTCTTCCTAGCACTTTCATAACCTGAACATGCGGTTGTTGGCTTACTGTGTTTATTGCCCATCTCCCTGTATTAGCAAAGGCTGGATATAGTTGACATTGTTTGTGGCTTTACCCAGAGTCTATAACTTTTTTTTTTTTTGAATGAACTATAAGGATAGTGTGAATTGGAGAAATAGCTACCACATACACAGGAAGTGGATAGAGAGTAGGAACAGGCAAGACAAGTGGCCCAGGAAAGAGAAGAGCCCTAGACAAACAATGGATCTAAGGGGCACTTCCTGTTGAAGATGAGCCCTGGCCACGTAAAGCGGGGATGCACAAGTACAGGTGTATAGTTCAGAAGTCAGTCTGACTGGGTTGGGGACACTGACTAGTCTGAAAGAGATTCATGAGAGCCATAAATAAAACAATCTGCAAGAGTACTTTTCTAATCCTGATGAAAATCTGAACAAAGATGTGACATATTTCAATACCATCCTGTGGAAAGAAATGGAAACTCAGCATCAGGTGGGTTTGCTTTGCTTTATTTAGTAATAAGACGAACAATGAAGGGCGGCCAACCACTAACATGTAGGTTTCAATAATTCATTACGATTCTTAGAAAAATTGAAAATATGATCTCACTTTTCTCATTAATGCTCCCTTTCTGATGAAATGGTTGAATATAAATTAAAATAATAAAATAAATTTAAATTTATATACGCAAAATTAAGACATTTCCAGAAGCTAAAGAGATCTTGGCAGATGTATCTGTCCCTTCAATACTAATGCCTCTGTCTCCACCTGTGGTCTGCTGCCTCTTGATTGAACACCTTGGCTCATGGGCCATTCTTTATGTGAAAAAAAAAAAATTGCACAAGCCCATTGTAGGTCTCTTCTAATTTCCATTTGTGTTCCATTATTTGTTCAAAGCTCAACATCAAATTAAGCTATGATCTCATTATAATTTCTAGTGGTTAGTTTTATTACTATGTATTGTCCAGCTGAACAAACTCTCAATAAATAAAGAAGGCTTCATCTGTGAAAGCCTCTCAGCATGAATCTTCAACCTTTTCGGAATTTGATGACCTAGTAGTGTGTATGTGTGTGTGTGTTGTGAACGGTATGTGTACACATGTGTGCTTATGCCTGTGGAGGCCGGACTTCAACCTCAGGTGTTTCTACAGATATGCCCATATTGCTTATTCAGAGAAGGCATCTTCCTGGGCCTCCACAATTAGACTAGGTTGGCTAATCAGCAATCTGCCAGAATCCTCCTGTTTCTGCCTCTAACAATGCTTTCAACTCTACCACATCCTGCATTTTTACCTTTCTTCTGAGGATTGAACTCAAGACATGATGCTTTGCCACACGCTCTTTACAGATGGAGCGATCTTTCCTGCCCCTTGCTAAACCGATATTAAGCAGAGTTCCGCTCTCCTCATTCTTTCAACCTGATATTATTTTGATTGAAGAGGTAAATCTAATTAAAGGCACACGGGAAATGGAAGCTGTTTTCAGAGTTGGAGAGGCTGCCTCTGTGTATCTTTCACCACTGATTGGACTTCCAAGATGGAAAATTCCATCGACTGCTGGGCAAAGTGCTCTCAATGTTGTGGGAACATCTGCTTTTCTTTGTGTAAAATCTTTTCTGCAGGGTGAGTGAAGATTTTTATTCTAATTGAATTTGTAGTTAATTTGAGATAAAGAAGAGACTGGTTTTTTGCTGATACTGCTTAAATCAGGGGTCCCAAGCCCCTCTGCTCAAAGCTCACTTTTACTCAATAGAACTCTAAGTAACTGTTGGGCGGTTGGTATTTTTAGGACAGAAAGAAAATTCCACATACATTTTATTCCTGATTGGGCCTTTCAAATCTCCCAAGTGAGAGCTGGAAGGACAGTCAAGCTTCTAACTTGGCATACTATGCACTAGCAGACCTTGGTTTAAAGATGACTTGCCATTTTGCACATATTTACTTGGTATTATTGGATCATAAGGAGTATATTTACAATAACAAACTATGTGAGGAAACTAATGAGTTGAGCTATCCAATATTTTTGCAACACTTGCTAAGCAAATTAATAAATGATTCATCAAAAGGAAGAATGAAACATTCAGCATGTGAATTTCCCAGTGCTTTGGGCAGGCTTTCTTCATGATAGCCTTTCAGCTGACAGCAGTGGCCCCTTGTAAAGTAGGGGCTTCTTGACTTCACAGTTTGGAATGTAGCAAGGGCAAAGTATTTAACTATGATTAGTTTGTTTTTTCTTGATAAGGGAATAAATGGCCCTCACTTTAAAACATCATTTGGGTCTCTAAATGAGAAGCTAGAATTAGTACTAAACTAGAAGCTGGGCTAACAACCAAATTTGGGACCTTCACAGCTCATCAGGTAGTTGGAATCTACCTCAGTCCCTTTTCAGGGTCACTGACCAAGGGAATTTTCCACCCTCTTCACTCCCCAGAAGTTCAACACAAATGAGAACATCTTACTATGTCAACATTTCGAAATGTCCTCACCGTGGTTTTGTGTGTGTGTGTGTGTGTGTGTGTGTGTGTGTACCGTGTTTGTGTGTGTGTGTGTGTGTGTGTGTGTGTGTGTGTTTGTGTGTGTGTGTGTCCTTGTATAGAGGCCAGGGTTTGATGTCAGGCATCTTTCTCTTCTATCATCACCTTATTTTTCCAGACAGCATCACTCACCAAATCTGGAGGTAACCAATCTGGCAAGATTAGTGGGCCAGTCATTCCCGAAGATTGGCTTGTCTGGTGCCACTGCACTGGTACCACCATGCTTGTCTTTTATGTAGGGGTGGGGAACCTGAGTTTGGCTCCGTCATCATGCTTGCATAGTGAGGTATCTCCTAGACCATGGTTGCCTCCAGTTTTAAGTTTATCATTTCTATACAAAAGTAGACCAAAGCTGAGATTTTTCTTGTTTATGTTTTAGGATTTTGCTCTGATATCCCAGAATTTAGCTGCCTGCTGTCTGTACCCTTTGCTCTCCAGAATACGTTTATCCATAACTGAACTTCTAACAGTCTATTGTGACTTTCATAAACCCACTATTTCCAAGTATCTGCTATCTACTCAGCAATTCAAGATAAGAAAGAAAGTGACTAACTTTATTGTTAAAGTTCAAATGGTTTTAATTATCAGATTTAAGTTGTTATACTTGTTTTCATAGAAAAAAATAAATTTTTGTTGTTTGGCCAAAGTTCTAAGAAATTACAGACAATAATAAACATTGATAACAACAGTTCAGATTGAATGAAGTAAAAAGGATGAGGGCTGTCTCAGAGTAAAAGTGGATTGCTTCCAGCTCTTCTTTATTATGGGTAATACTTCAATATGCAGGCATAGAACTAAATTTTTGAAGCCATCTCTAAGGCTTGGAAGGCAATTCCCTGGAAATAACTGAGCCAGGAAAAGAGACATTGCTCATTGTTGCACATGAGAGACTAAGTCTACATCACCAGAATGATGTGAAAGCCAGACACAGTAGCACATTTATGTAATCCTAGTGCTACCAGGGTGAGATGGGGCGTGGAGGCAGTAGATGCTCTAGAAGCTCTTGGACCAATTTTGCCTAAGATACAGAGCAGGGAACAACTAAGAAGAGACTCAAGCAACATGGGACTTGAGGAGTGACATACAAGGCTGAGTATGCCCAACTTGAAGTGTGCACATTCTCACTCACATATAGTAACCTCACCATACATGTACAACACACACACACACACACACACACACACACACACACACACACACCCCAATTCTTTATTTATAGCTATACTCTGTGCTACAGCAACTTTTAGTAAACCCTTATGATAGATGGTTTGGTAACACATATGGATCTTTGGTCAGACTCAACAAAGATCTATCAAGTCAGAGGAACTGAAATGTGCTTTCTTTGTTGGCCATACCTTCTTCTTCCGACATCCATGGCAGAGGCACATGCCTTTGGTGGCTGGTCCCATGAAGATGAGTCACAGGATAAGTGCAGTTACCCTAGTCCACAGCCGTTGAAGCTAAGCCGTAGCTGACCAGGAAATTGCGAAGAATAAAAACAAACAACCAAACAACAAGCAACAACAAAAGAAAACCAAACTGGCAAATTTACTTATATACAAAAATACTTATATTTACATCATCCAAATTTGCGATTTTTGATCTGAGAAAAATATATCAGTCCTACACACACCTCAGCATAATCTCATCACTGGAAATACTCATCACTGAATGAAAAGGGAGGGTTAGCCTCGCAAAACAAACCAAATCACAGACACTGAGTACATACAAAACACACACACACACACACACGGGGGGGGAGAAGAGGCTCACTCACACATATGTCTGCACATGTTCTTAGGTAGTGATTATATCTGAAGAAAATTAAACCAGTCATGGCATGCCTATGAGACATTTCTTTGATTTCCCCTAAAGTTGATTATTTCTGATAAAATGAATCGAGGCCAATAATTTCCCTCCTAGTTTTTTGTTTATTTGTTTGTTTGTGTGTGTGTGTGTGTGTGTGTGTGTGTGTGTGTGTATGTAATTATTTCTATGTCACTTACATTTACATGTAACATTTTGGGTGTGATAATGCATGACTTTAACCCTAGCACCAAGGCAGGCAAATCTCTGTAAGTTTGAGACCAGCAGGATTACAGAACAAGTCCCAGAGCAGCCAATGCTACATCATAAAATCCTTTCCCTCAAAATAAAACAAACAAGTGAAAGCCAAATATACACATTTATATATTGGCTGCTCAAAAGTTGGAAATACTTTTCTAATTTGATGAATGCTTTATATTACTACTAGAGAGTAGTTTTTTGTTTAATTGAATTTTGTTTAATGGGCCACTAATATTTTAGAATCTTCTTACATTTTAATCTTCACACTGAAGCATAATTTTTCTTACTTTCTTTGAGTGTGTCATGTGAGAAAGGGGCCCATCTCTGTCCCCCAGTCTTTAAACATGTATCCACTCTATGTGCATAGTTAGGCAACATTTCTAAATCATTGTAGGATCTTACATTGTAACACTTAGGTGACTTACTCCACTACTATTGGATAATGTTCAGCCACGAAGTAATACTAAATAGCATTGAGATTTAGTATGAAGTCACTTTCAATTAAAAAATTAGATAATGTCTAAGCTAGGCCATAAGAGGCTTTGAGTACACTAAACTCTAACTACCTTTATAATCTATTGAACAGCCTAGAAACTTGCAAATTATGGCGTTTAGACATGGGGTCTTTGGGAGGTGATTAGTATCAAATAAGTTCATGGAGTCATGCCCCAGTGAGTGAACCCTGGTGGCCCAACAAAAAGAGGGAAGAGAGCAGAGGGGACCCACATTTCTGCTCTTTGTCTCCTATAGTTGGTGCCTTGTGCTTTCATGAAATTCTACCAGAGGGCGGTTCCTGGAATTAGTGTCTTTTTAGCATTGGACTTCCAGAACTGTGAGACAAAAACAAACCCCTATGCTTTGTAAGTTATCTTGCCTACATGACATATTATAGTAATAGGAAGCAACCAAACAATATGTAATGCTTAATCTCAGCCATCCCAGCCTTCAGAACCATGAACCAAATAAACTAGGGTTTATAACTGAGCCAGCCTCAGTTATTCTACTACAGTCACACAAAGCACAAAAAGACAATAGGTAGAGAGCACCAGGCTTTCTTCATTAGCCGCAAAATCACAGTGCAGACAAGGTTATGAGTTAATATAAAGAGCAGAAATTAGCTTCTGCTCCTCCTGCTGAATCTCAGAGTAACTCTATTCTAAGTGAGTCGTAATCATGCCAGTGAAGTTTAGCGTTTAATAGACACAACTTGTTCGCTGAATCTGAAACTTTTATTATAAAGGTTACAAAAGGTTTAAAGTCGTTTCCTTTACAAGCCACAAGCTCAATTTGAATTTACACTGTTAATGTTTGAGACGACAAGCCCCCTTTTCTCTCCTGAAGAGAGGTTAGTTCATTGTCACTGGCAGTCAGAGAAATGACCTGCCCTAGAGAAAAGCTCCATCTTCTAGAACACGTGTGTAGCTTCTGCCCTACTGAACTTAACTCCTCTTACGTTTACTATTGAATTCAAACTGATTGTCTATGCAGAGGACACAAAGCCATTCCTCTCCTCCTCCCCTCCCCTCCCTTCCTCTCCCACTCCTCTCCTCCCCTCCCCTTCTTTCTCCTCCTTCTTCTCTTGCTCTTCCTCTTCTTGAGATGGTTATCACTGTATAGCCTAAGCTGCCTTCTGACACTTGGTTTTATCCTCCTTGAACTCAGGATGCTAACCTCTCACCTGACTACAGGTGTATGGCCCATGCCCAACTAAAGCCAGCATTTCTGAAACCACAGTGTGCACCAACCACTGAACTCTGTGTCTTTTATACATTATTTTTAATACTGGCGACATGTTGATATAGTAAATGGATTCCTTTCTTCTTTTTTTTCTCTGTTTTTAGGTAGTAAATCTGAGAAACATGGAAGTCAAACATTATTAATAAAGTCATGATGTTGTACATTGTCAGACTTAGAATCAAACAAATGTTCTTCTGAAGCCAGAAAGCTTTATATTTTTCCTAAAATTTTATATCATATTCTGTGATACCCATGTATGTTAATGTTATTTAATTCATCATATTCTTACTTTATGATACTCTAAGGTTCTCTAACTTTCATTTATCTATTATCTATCTATATGTCTATCTATCATCATCTATCCAGCTATCTATAATCAACTATGTATCTATCACCTATCTATCTATCTATCTATCTATCTATCTATCTATCTATTATCTGTCTATCCATCCATAACCAAATCATGATCTAATTTTGTTTTGTTTTGTTTTTGATCCAGAGTCTCATGCAGCCCAGACTATAGCCTTAAACTGAGTTCATTTGGAAGCTAAGCATGACTTCCAACTTCTGACCCTTCTGCCTCTACTTCCCAAGAGCTAGAATGACAGGTCAGTGTTATTATACCTGACTCATAGTATGCATATGAATAATCATGAATAGTGACAGATTTTACCTGAAAACCCTCTTTACATTTAGACAAGACTATGTTGTGAATTAAACTTAGTGGGTACATATCTCCCTAAATTATTGGTTAGTGGGTTACTCAACTAACACTGTGTTCCTGATAGCTTATGAGAATATTTAATGTATCTTATCAATAGTACATTGGGCTAATATTATATTTAGAAGAACTGAAAATAAGCACTTTGACTTGGGTGAGCATGCTACGGTCACATTGTAGTGGGGACATGGTTCAGTACTTAACAGTAAATAATAGTTAACTTAAGAAGACAGGAAGAAAAATACCCAGTGGGGTGATGTGTTAAGTGATAGTCTTCTGCAGATATTATAGACACTGCTCTGGAATATTTTGACAGAATCACGCCTTTTAACCAAGAAAATGGAACGAGGAATTCATGGAGAATAACACTGAATAACTATACTCTTTAAAAGAAATCCTAGCTGTGCTGGAGACTGCTCAGTTGATCAAGAGCTTGTCCTGAAAGCATAAGGATTTGAGTTTGGATCTTCATCATCAACATAAAAAACTAGGCCTGGTGGTATTTATAATTCCAGTGTTCAAGAAGTAGGGTCAAGAGCATCTCTAGGGCTTGCTAGCATGGCACCCTACCCTAGTCTATGAAGACTTCATCCATTGACCTAAAGCCTCTTTATATGCACACATGTTTAAAGGCAACTACATGTGTGCACATACCTAAACACATACACACATATGCACACACACACACACACACACACACACACACACACACACACACACACATACAGGAGGGGGGAGGATAGCAGATATGTTTAAGTCTTCTGGACCTATGTTACATGAGAAAGATTTTAAGTTTGTGACTAGTTTGTCTCATTTGTAGCTGGAGGAAGCCCGTGTCACACACCTGGGATCCTTTTAGGCAAAAAAATACATCTCTCCTTCCCTTTTGTTTTTGTGATTTAAGGACATTTTTGAACTAATTTCTCCTTGACTGTGAAAGCAGTCTTAATGAAACAGAAGCAATGGTAATGGAATAGAGACGATTCTCAGCAAGAAAGAATTGAAAATTTAGCAGGGCATGGTGGTGCATGCCTTTAAGCCTAGCACTTGGGAGGCAGAGACAGGTGAGTTCAAGGCCAGCCTGGTCTACAAAGCTAGTGCAGGACAGCCAAAGCTACACAGAGAAACCCTGTCTGGAAAAACAAAAGAAAAAAATTTGAGAATTTGCTGCTATTTTCAAAAGGAGAAAACAGTGGAAGCCAGCCCCCCAGTAAACTTAGATGAAAACACAGGCCAGTTCACCATCCAGGCAGTTACTGCTTTATCTTCACAGACATCTATGCCTTTAAGAAGCTTTGCTTCTGAGTTTTTTTTTACTTAAAAAATTACAGCATTTCTCTTTTGAAATAATTAAAGGGAAAGGAAGTCTAAGGAGAAACTGAATGACATTCAATATTCCCTAATACCCTCTTGTTGCTTTAGGTGATTGGTATGCTTAATTAGGAGGGTCCTGGGTCTATCACCCAGCCACCAGGGCTTGACCTGAAGGCAGGAAGGAGCCGGGTGTAACCTGACCGGGTGCAGGTGTGTGCCTGCAGGTCAGAGGCTTGAGAAAACATGTGGCTGCTTGTATGCCTCTCCCCTAGCTTGCCCAGTCCTTTAACTATGGTAGTTGTTTCTTAGATGTCCACATTTTGCCATGTTTAAGGGATGCCAGCATGCTTTCTCTAGATTAAGATTTTCAAGTAGGGACAGGAAGTGCACGAGGTGAAGGCAACTTGCTTAAGGCCATGGAGTACAAGAGGGCAAGGGAGAGATTCGTGCTCAGCTGCTCTCTAGTTACTGTTTTGCTCTGTCACACAACAGGGTCAGGTGTCAAGGGACTCTCAGAACACTGGCAGTAACTGTAATAATTTATGGGGACTAAAACTTAGTCTCCCTTTACAATAGTGCCTTATTTTTTATATACCCTTCCCTGTTTCTTAGCTTCTTCCTGGCCCCCACTTCTTCACAAGTTAAAACAAATTTGACTTTATAATCTATCATGGTTCCTGTGTATTGAGGACATGGTGCTGAAACACAATAGTAAGTGATTTTTATCTGTGTTTGTTTCCTATCCCATGGGGAGGCTGACAGAAGAAAAACAGGATAGATAGGGAGACGTAAAACCCCTCTAAATATATAGCATGATTTGGAAAATAGTGTCTCCCCTACAAACAATGGTAGAGTTGATTATCCACGAGTGATCCAAATATTTTCAGGATACATGCATGCATTGACATGTGCGCGTGCACGTGCGCTCGCGCGCGCACACACACACACACACACACACACACAGATTATCTTATTTGACATTTTCAGAGAATTTATCATTTTTTAAAAAATAAAATTATTTGCATTGTGAATATTCAAATAATTTGCAGGCATCCTTCTTTTTTTTTTTTTTCAAAGTGTGATTCTGCTTGTGAGTCAGCTTTTTATCACTAACATGGAAGCCTGTTTTGTGGTTGTACCATTGGTGGTGAGTCGGGGAGGGGATCCTGGACTTGTTCATGCTTTTGAGCCTTCTGCTATGCAGCTAGAACTTTATCCCTAGAGACTGTCTTCATTGTAAATATGAATAGCAAACTCTTTTATCCTAAGCACTGATGCACGGACCATACGGATCCGTCTCCTTTGACACTCGTTTGAGCAGCCTCAGTATTGCTGAGACATACACGCTGCTTTGGCCGAAACCTTCCTGAACTCCGATGGATTGTCTTACACTAGGACTCTTAGGAAGAGCTGTTTCTTGTTCTTGCTCCTCCTTCCTGGAAGGTTCAGTAGAACGAATGTACAGGGACGCTTGGGACATCGAGTTGGACTGCAAACTCACATATTATATGTGAAATTAGGCCAATCAATTGGCCTTAGAGAACCTTCATTTATATAAAAAGAGAATAAAATATGGCTGCTTGTGGCTGGAGAGATGGCCAGCACTTAAGAGCACTTGTTGGTGTTGCCAAAGACCGGAGTTCAGTTTGCAACGCCCACATGGTGGCTCACAATTATTTGTAACTCCATCCCAGGGCACCTGATTACTTCTTTTAGCTTCCTGTGGAACTGCACACAGGTGGTGCACAGACACCTATGCAGGCAGAAAGTTCATACGCATAAAATAAAAATAAGGAAAAATTTAAAAATATTTAGCAAATGGGTTGATAATGGAAAAATGCATCATGGAAATAAATGATCCAGTGTAGCATTTCCATCTGACTGCATGGTGGAAAAGTGCTCATTTCTTTGCGCTTTCTTTTTCTGGTGTGAGAACTGACTTTCACCTTCAGAACACTCACTCTTTATCCATGTGGGTGGTGTGACACCTAATCCTCAGTGTCTTCTTCACTGCATTTGGACTCACCTAAGAGACACACCTCTGAATGTGAAAATGAGCCTGTTTCCCAAGAACTGAGGAAAGAAGACCCACTTTGATGAGGCAGCTCCATTTCATAAGTGAAACAGGATCAAAAGGGGAAAACAGGAAGCCGACTGAGTACCAGCATTCACTGTCCTGCTTCCTAAATATGGGTACCAATGTATCTAGCTATTCCCCACTCCTACCGCTCCGCCGCCTTTGCCTTGGAGAACTATATTACCTCCAACTGTGAACCAAAGAAGCCCCCTCTCTCTTTAAGGTGCCCTTCTGTTTTTTTTTTTCCCCACAACAAAGAGAAAAAAATTAGTACAAGTGATTTCCTTCCTCTTTCCTTGGTATTTTTTCCCCCTTTGAGAAAGTGTCTCACTCTGTGGCACAGGCTTGTCTGGAACTTCTGTTTAGTCCAATCTAGCCTCAAACTCATGACAAGCCTCTTCTCCTCTATATCCTCCTCTTTCACAAGACTACTCTCAGTGTGGGCGGGCTTTAAGAGTGTACAGCCTCCCCTACTTCCTGTTCCTCTTCTCTGCTTCCTGCTTGCAGCTTCAGTCTCCTACCACCTTGTCTACCCCCCTGCCACAATGGGCCCATCCCTCAGCAACCATAAGCCCCAATAAACCCTTTATTCCATAAGGTGATTTAGAAACGATGTTTTGTCACAACAATGAAGTAACTAATACGGATACGTGTTGACTAAACTTACCAACAGCATCTAGTGCTCAGATTGACAGGAAGGTTTAGTACCCTTCACAATTCACACAGGATGCTTTCTCTGCAGCTGTGATCATTTTTAACAATGTTTGTTACAAATATGGAGTCTCTGGACCCCAGATTATTATTATAATGTTAACTCTCTCTGTTTATTTGGGGACTTGAAATTTATCTATTGAAATTCCATTAGTTAGATAAGGATCTCATGTGTGTCCTAGTTATGATTGTCTTTATGTAATTCTATGTAACATTGATAAGCCTTTATCTTTTAGTTTATCTCTCCCTCATCTTCTTTCTACTTCTGTCACAATTATAGCCATTACTGTCACTTTATTAAGAATAATCACTTGGTTCTGTTTTGTCTGAAATTAATACAAATCTCTCTTTTTCTTTAGTTAAAATACTTCTTGCTCATAGACTGACTAACAGGTTGACCCAAATGCACGCATTTCATGAAATAAATTAATTACTATAGTTTGGATGATGAATGTTCCTCTAAAGACTTATGTATTAAAAGGATTCAGTTCTCAAAAGAAAGAAAAGAAAAGAAAAAGAAAAAAATCAGCCTGGTAGTGGTGCATGCCGTTAATACCAGCACTCAGGAGGCAGAAGCAGAAGCAGGTGGATCTCTGTGAGTCTGAAGTCCGCTTGGTCTACAGAACAAGTTCTAGGATGGACAGAGCTACACAGAGAATCCATGTCTCAAATGTATGAACAAAGAAACAAACAAAAGCGTGGTTCTCAGGATAGTAAATTTGAGAGATAACAGGACTTCTGAGAGATGAAGTCTAGTGGAGGCTCTTAGGTCACTGGGGCCACACCCATAAAGAGGATGACCTTCCCTTTGTTGCCTCTTTTCCATTCTGGTCATAAGATGAGCCCTACCAGGTTATGCTGTCAGATATGCTACCCCCAACAAAGCATAAACGTTGAGGCTAAGTCCTCCAAAACTGGGGTCTCCTATAATGAGAGCCAAAGGGTAACTCTTTTTCTTATAATTTGGTTGTCTCCGATATCTGTTTCTACAACAGAAGTCTAACATAATAAATTTACTCTAATGGAAACTGTGCTCAAGTATATCATACAGTCATGCTGTTTATAAAAAAAAACATTTTCAGTTTCTGAATTGTTTTCATCCATAATTCTGTCCAGTAGAGAGCTGAACATGAAGTCATCAGTGGCTATTTGCAGAATCATCTTTGGATCTAATATGCACGTGCGTGTGCGAACACGTAAAGCATCTTTTATTCTCCTTGCTTAATTGTTGTCTGGGAGGCTTACTGCCTCCTTCTGCTAACCTAGGCTTAATCCTGGAAGCTCTAGCCTCCATACAATCTAATCTAGGCCTAGTATGTTTTCAGCCTGTGAGACTTACTGCTTAATAAGTTCACTTTTACTTGTTCTTTCTGAGCTCTGGGCTGGCTGGTTCAACTCAGCTGTTCTGGCTCAAACTTTTCTCCCAGCTGACTTATTTAATCTGGCTTCTCTCTCAGCCTGGGATTACTCTGCTTGGCCTCAAGTTAACTCAGCAACCTGCTCTAATCTTCTGGCCTGTTCAGACTTCACTTGAGTTCTCTCTCTGCAACTCATCCCTGTATTAATTACTGTCCTGGGAAACCTGCCTCCTCTCTGAAAAACTGTCTCTTAAGTAGCTTCCCTTTCTTCTCTCTTCTCTTGTCTTCTCTTGTCTTCTCTTGTCTTCTCTTGTCTTGTCTTGTCTTGTCTTCTCTTCTCTTCTCTTCTCTTCTCTTCTCTTCTCTTCTTGTGACAGTTGAACATGTCCCATTCTGTCAAATCTCCTCTGATATGTCACCTTTTCTGACACTCAATTAGACATGATTTTCAAACATGAGTGCTTCCTTCTACAAACTAACTTTACCTGCGTTTCAGATTAAAGGCATGTGCCACCGCACCTGAATCTAAGCTTTTCTTTATCTGTTACTTGCTCTATACCAGATTGGCTTTGAACTCCAATCTGTTTGTCTCTGTCTCCTGGATTAAAGGCATGTTTGTATTCCAGCCAGATCACACAGAACTAGATCTTTGGATGTGATCTCTTGCTAGCTGGATCACATAGACCTGGAAGATCTTTGGATGTAATTTCTTGCCAAAACAGTCATGTTCTGAGTTAACATTCCTCTACACACACATATTCATACAACAGCACACACACACACACACACACACACACACACACACACACTCACACAGATACCTGGTATTTTAATTTTAATTAAAATAAAATTTTATTTTAATTTCTGAGATTGCAAGTAACAAAACATAGTTTGGTTCAATGAGGGAAAGGAAATCCCTCAGTTCTTAACATAACCATCTAATCTGTTGCATTCTATCTTCTCAACATTTATTTAGAGAAACCTTGAATGCTGGTGGGAGTGAGTTTGGGGACTAGTGACAAATCTCCACTATATTTCTTCGTTTCCACCTTTTGTGACATAGAGTTTTCTTCTTGCCTTCCTTATTTGTCCTCCTTCCATGTCTGTAGATGACCTATTTACTCCTAGGAACCTTTAAGTTTCTACATAATGCCCTGTCTTACAAAGTTTCACATTTGTGTGCCTAGAATTTGCTTGATTTTTCAGTGCCTGTGTCTGGCACCTGTGAGGTCCATTAACTTGGAAACTGTCCCTGCAGTGTGCTGGGCCGCTTATTCTACTGGCTTAGCACCACCCCCTTCCATTTCATATGTTTCCTTTTGAAAGTCTCATTACTTTAACATTGAACTTTGGCAGCTAACCCATACATTCCGCACCTTGTCTCTCAAATGTCTTTCTGCCTGTGTGGGTCACATCCTGACAGATGGACCGCTCTTTATTTCCACCATTCTCTCTTCTCTGCACACAGCATATATTACCTTTCTAGACGCTTCTCTGCCTCACAAGTGCTTTATTTTTCAGGGCGCATTGTTCTTCCTTCACCCGTTACTATCTTCTCATATTCCTGGGAGAACAGCAGTTGGAGAGTTTGTTTTATTCACTTTTAGTTCTGTCCATTTTCATTTCCATTTGCTTCTGTGTGTGCTTGTGAGGTTTAGCTCTTTGCTATTACTATTGTTTTTCTCTGCATCCAAAATAGTACTTAGTTTTCTAATTATGTTTGTCCGTCCTTATTGAAAAATAAAGTATACTAGGTTAACATAGAAGCTCTGTGCATTGAGTGATGAGGCTGGTTGGTGTGTTTTCAATTAGGCCCATAGCTAAAGACATGCCATTGCGAATCTCCCCCTATAATCACAACCTCTCCCCAGCTCTCTAGTTTTCCCTATGTAGTTCTACCTCTTTAGATATTGATGTCCATCACACATGTAGGTACATAATACAATATGTATTTATTATATGCCCAGAAAGCATACTGCACTGACACACATGGAGTTATACTTTAAGACATGAGCAGACATATCCCACACCCTTTGTCAATGGCTGTCTCAAGGTCCTTTAGATATATTTTGGATTAGAGCTAATGGTTGTAGGTGTACAGAATTTATAGTTAAATATCTTGTTAAAGAAATGAGGAATTGAGTTAAGAGGTGTGTTTGCATATGTGAAAGGAAGAGCAGGTAGCCTGCGTTGTGCATGCTGGGGAGCAGGGCTCGCTGATTGCTGTGCTGACTCACTGCCTTTCCTTGGGGCCCCAGGAAAGAAGCACCCTAATTTTGGCTTCCTTTGCATATATTTTTGGGCTGTGTCTTTACAGTTGGCTTAAGAATCGTGGAGTCTCCTAAACAGTCTCTGCTTTTACAAATGAGGAAACAATCTGTGGATTTCTGGTGGCCTAGGTTTTGGAGACTTTACATTTGTCTTTATTCCTTGGCAAAATGTATTGTATATTTGGGAGTCTAAGATGATTATGTCTGTGATCAGTAAACTACCCTGAACTAGAATTAATATTTAATTTTGGAAGATTTTTCCATGTTACTTTGATTATTTGGCAGTTACCACACTTGTTAAAACAATAAATTATGAAGTACTTCCTAGGAATTAAAAAAAAAAAAAAAAAAAGGATACCAAATCCCAGCACTTGCAAAGTTCAGCTTTATTATGCTCAAGTCACAAAGCAGTTTATTTTCCTTTTAGCAAAATATGTTTCTACTATTGTATTTTCTGGAAAGAATTAATTAGTTAAGGAGTAATTAGTAATTTTGGAAAAATTATTTCCCAAAACTTCATTCGAAACACTACACAGACACATCTTTCAGCTCTCTTTTCTCAGTTCCTGCATATCATAATAGTGATTTCTTTGAGTTAATCCTATTTGGGCCTGTTCTCTTCCAGTGGATGTTTAAAGGACCCTGGCTTTGCATTGAGAAAGGAACATAGAAGATGTCTGCTAAATGCCTGCAGCAGCCACCACATGTTCTAGGTCAATAAACTATAAACAGAGCTTGGTGCTGGAGTTCCAGGGAACACTCCCAGGGAACCTCTTATTAATTCATGTTTAACACCAGCCTTGGTGCACGGCTTTGGGTTGGCCTTTGTAATCTTCCCTCACCATCTGGCTCAGCCCTCTGTTACACACAGACTTTCTCTTCTTTTCTTCCTCACTCATTCCCTCTATTCCTTCTTATCTCTTCACCTGTTTCTCCTTCCTTTCTTCTTTCTCCCTCCTTCCCCCAACAATCACCTTGAGAGCATGTGAATGCAGCATCTACAGAGGGATTTTGTGGATTCCTTATCAAAGGATAATTACCCTCCACAATCACACTTGACTGTTGTCTACTTTCTCAAGCTTCTTTACCTTTTTCTTTCCTCTCATCCCTCCTCTCTTTCCTCCTGGCTTTGTGTGTCTTTTCTCTTCTACGTCTTCTTCCTCTTTTAGTCCTACTTCTTCCTTCGTTTTGCTCACAGCGAATTTTTTGTGCATCTGGACCTCACGAACACTGTCCATCATTCTGATAAGCAATTTCAGTTCTCAGCCCAAGACAACTATAATTTGATTTTTATCAGGAATCATGAAAATTGATGGATAGAAACCTGATATTTGTTAAACAGATATGTTTAAAAACACAAGTCTTAACCCCTAACCAACTAAGCTTAATTGTAAGACTAAACCATCTGGTCTTCAACCCCATCAGAGACTTGAGAAGGAATAAACCTTAATTACCTGAGTGAACTGGAAGTGCAGGGTAGCAGCTTCCAAAATGAAAAAATGACAAGAGACAGTCTACTGCCTGAATAGTCACTCAAAACTCTTTATAACATTGGAGCATTATCTTCAGCCTTCTGGCCCAATATACCTGACAGACATATTTGTGAGGCAAGAACTATTGAGGACTTGCTTACCCTGTCTTGGCAGAGTTTGGCTGTCAGCTCTGCCTGCATCCATGCTTGTCCATTTTTAGGCAGAATTTTGTCTGTGGCCAAAACAAGGACATTTTCCTCAGTGGCTCATTTGCCATATAGGAAGCCATCTCTAGATAGATGTTTTAAGCTAATAGAGATGATATATGGTAGATATTGATTTTCATTAAGAATTTTAGTCTCAACAAAACAGGAATGATGTTTACTTCAAGTTTGTCAAATACAAATAGCCAAATCACTATGAATGTAACATTTATATAATTCCTGAATGTTTCATGATTCTTCCTGCTGTAGGTAGTTTATTTTATTTATGTATAATAATATAAATGTACATGTTAAAAAGAAATATAATAAAAATGTGGAAAAAACAAATCTTAGCCATTTATGCAATGACCCATTTCTACAGAAGATAGTCCAAGGAAGTGCTGAGACAGTGTTATCAAGACCCGTGTTTCTTAAAAGACAAAGTCTACCTTTGGTGAACATTAAATCCAGACCCGAAAAATCTCTCAAAAATTTTATAGTGCCATTGGTCTGCTCTTTGATCACCTATGGGCACCTCTGTGCAGATGCATAAAAGATTCTGGAAGGATGGTTAGACAATTCTAAAGTCAGACATGAAAATGATGCCAAGAAGTCTTAGATCTCTGAAAGTCAAATGCCATGCCCTTTGACATTTATCTACATATGCCTAGAGTCTGATTTGCTTTACATAACCACTTAGAAGTAAGGGCTAGGATTTGGGCTTTGAATTTTTCTCTACGGATTGCTGAAAAGGAAAAAAAAAAAAACATGTTTATGGTTCTCAGTCTGGTAATGGCAGAATCAGAAGAAAACTACGAATCATGATTTTAAAAGGGGAAAGGAGCCTATCTAAAAGAAATATGCTTCACTGATGTATTAACCCCTCCAATGAAGAAAAGTTTTTGTTTACTTAAAATCTAAAAATAAAGTATAACCAAATGAAGACATGAGCTCAGAGGGAAAATAGGTTTAGGCAGAAAATTGAGGTGAGGCCTGACTGTTGCTCTAAGACCTTGCCATTCATTATTCTTTCTGCAAAGAGTTTGTAGTCCTGAGATTAGCATTTGTTATTTTCATATGCTCGAGCATTTTTGAGTGCTATTAAGAATGCCCATAGAAAATGCAGGTCACATGGACTATTTAGATTACACTGGATAGGCCATATTTTTGAAACCTCTCTATTTTTTTTTTTCAAGCTGAAATTTTGCAGGTGGTTGAGTGGTAGATGCAAACATCACAATGTGAATATGAGCCAATTAACCAACAACCACATTTTATGAGGTTGCAGCCACCTAATTGTTTTGTGTCTGCAGCTAATTATTTCTGGGAGATATTTCTGCATATGGAAAAGGAGTCTGTTATTATAATTGAGTGTATACAAAACAGAAATTCTGCTGTAAGTACATCAAGGGCACAGATCACATCTTCTCTGTGTTTTATAAACTTCCATAAATCACTCTGGGCCCATGGATTCTAAATGAATATGAACCACTAATGGTGAAATGATTTTAAAGTTTGGAAAACAAGTCAAAAGGCTGTCTGTGGTGAATAATAAACATGATGCAAAATATCGACAAATTTCTAAGTGGTGTTGTTCTTAACTCATTGATGACTTCACTCTTCAGTTTAAGTTATTTCTGAGATAGACATATGCACTCTAATAAGTTTAATAAAGTTTGAAGTTGATGGACTTAGTAACTTGTGACCAAATAATTGAGATGCTACCAGGTTTAACCCACAAGACACACATTATCTAAACCAGCACCTCTCATGCTAAGTCCCAAACTTACCCAATTTCTGCTTTAAGGTAAAAATTTAGATGCAGCATATGTCAAGAGAAAATTTACCTATTATAATGACCTATGCATTGCTGGGCCTAAGGGAGCTCTGACAAATTAATTTTATGGCAGCAGCGAAACTTGTTCATATAAATTGCTTTGTCCAGACAAAGTAGTGGGCAAGTATGCAGTTTTATGCAGATAGGTTTTATTTTTGTTATTATTGCAGCTGCTCATTGATATTTTAATGCAAGTTTTTATTGAGTTATGCCCCAAGGCTCTTTAAATTGAGGGTTCAATTATTTCTAAAATCTAATAATTAAGTAAATTAATGAGCCTAGTCAGAAATCTGGCAACCTGATTGTAAGGATTACACAAGAAATATTAAATGAGCTAATTTCTCCCATTTTTACTGGAAGATCTTTTAAAATATCCCAGACTGTGCTGTGTAGAGATATGTGAGAAAAGTGTTGAATTCACAGTCCAGTTAGTAGAGGAATAAATGTATGACAGAGAGATAGTTTAACGCCAAGGTGGATGTCTCGGCAAGCCTTCTGATCGAAATTATCCCCACACCTAAACAACTTGGAGTTTCACCAAGTAAATTTTCTAAAACACAGATGAAAGTGATGTTTATGTCTTTTTTCTTAATGGTAGTGGATGAATCATGATATAGACCAAAGAAGATGACTGTCATTGTCCCTTGAAAAAACATACAATTAGGTCGAAGTTAAAGAAACCAGAAATGTTGACTTGGACAAGGATCATTAATAGAGTTTATGCTAAGTTTCTCAAAATACATAAAAAGAGAACTACAGCCATATACCGACTTAACAATGGCATTCTTTATGGATTTCCCTCTTTGTGAGGCAATGAAACCAATAGTCCTTTAATACAAACCATACTTCGATATTTGGGATTTGGTGTTTCCTTGCCTTAGCATGAGGCTCTCTCAGCATGCTGGGAGACATCAGGTAGCCACGGGGCATAAGGGGAAACAACCACTCCTCTGTGCTGTGTTGCTAAACTGTGATGATTTATGCTTGTAACTTATATTGTACTCACAATGAGTTTATCAAGACAGAATGCCAGTTTAAGTCCAGAGCACCCATGTTCTACATCCACAAGTCTTCCTTTTTTGCCAGTTGGCTGCTGTGGTGGTTAGAATAGATATGGCCCCCATAGATTCATATTTTTGAATGCTTGGCCCACAGGGAGTTTCACCATTAGGAGATATGACCTTGGTGAAGTGTGTATGGTCTTAGTGAAGGAAGTGTGTCACCGTGAACGCATGCATTGGGTCTCTAGGCTCAAGCTAGGCCTGGTATGGTATTCACTTCTGTTGCCTGCAGATTAAGATGTAGAGCTCTCAGCTCCTTGTCCAGCACCATGTCTGTCTACATGCCGCCATGCTTCCTGCCTTAACAATAATGGACTAAACCTATGAAACTGTAAGCCAGGACCAATTAAATGTTTTCTTTTATAGGAGTTGTCATGGTCATGGTGTCTCTCTATAGCGATACAACTCTGACTAAGAGAATGGCCATGGCAGTTCCCTAGCTCTGAAGGTCTGGTTTTCAGAGTCTGGTATAAAAAAGTGAGTTACTTCTGCTGGTTTTGGATCCCATGTCATTTATATTTAAACTCAGTTAGAGTGTAGTCTTCTAAGTCAGGGTACAGATCCTGATTTTGGCTTTGGGCTTGACAACCAGATTTCTGAGTCTATAACAAGTAATGGAGCCAATGGGTTTACAAAGATGAAGGCATTTTTTTGTTTTGTTTTTGTTTTTGTTTTTTGTTTACAGATATCTAATCTGTGGTCTGTTAGCCTTGTTGCTTTGGATCTACAACAAGAAATCCCATTAGAGAGTGAGTGTGTGGTAGAGTAAAACTAGTTGCCTTAAGGTCTGGATATGAAGAAAATAGAGGAGGACACTGGAGTTCCACGTTCTCCTTCAAGGGTCCTGTCTTTAGGACCTAACCCTGAATATTTGGCCTAAACTCCCAAAGTTCCCATCAACCCTTAACACTGTAATTCTGTGGGAAACGCCCTCAGCAACGGTCCTTATATAGACACTTAACACCCAACCTTTATCAATGTCTTCACATTGACCTAACTGCCTGATCTTCTAAAGAGAGTTCATCTGATAGTCCTCTGGGATACTCTTATGCATCTCCTGGGTAGCTTCTCAGAATGCCTATCTTGCCTGATCCATACCTGGAGAAAGGAGAACTGTTGGGCACTACTTGATGCTTTTGAGCAGTGCCTTGATGTCGTAGATACCTATGGCAACAAACCTTAAGTTTAATGGGTCACATTATGTTCTTCTAGTTGCATCACAGTGTAGAGAGGCACCTACAGACTACTGAATTCAGTAGTCTGAATTCGCTCAGCTGAAGAGGGCAGGCGGGAAATAAGGATGGTGACCCGACGGCGAAGCCCATATTGTTTTCACGATGACTCCTTTTCTCATTACTTCACATTCAAGATTATGAATAATTTTAAAAACACAGGGAAAAAGTATAAAAGGACTGTTATACAACATAATTTGGTGAAGTTTAGGTATGTCTGTTATTCATATAAGACACAATATGGAAACTGGAGTTCCAGGGCATTGTAAGTTTTTAAAGATTTTATGGTCCTTACCTGGTTATTTATCAGACAGCAAATAGTGCTCTGCTCTGAAGATTTCCAGTGAATAAATTTAATGCAACAAAAAAATTTATAATAAGGAAACCAAACAGTGAAGCAGAATGAAGAAAATTTAAAAATCTTCTTGTACACACACAAAAACTGGGGTCTAGAGTCTCGGTTAACGCTTTTGTCTACAACACATCAATTGCAGAAGTCTGCTTATAGCTCTCCTGTCTCTCATCCTTCTGAATTTACTTTGGTGGTTGTAGTAGATGGGCTAGGATGAGTGGACTGGTGTGGCTACCCTGCTGGGGAAGAGTAGGCCTTTAGCTAACCCTGTCAATTAATAACTCAGTCTAGTAGAGGTGTGGCATCAAGCAGAGAAGAAAGTTTGCTGTAACAAGGGCATTCATCTGAAACATAAGGTTTACTAGGTGTGTGACTTAGGGGCTTGCTTCACATTCTCTATAAAACAGGGATGGTGTGACTCATCATTTTAGCGTCAAATTAAACAGAACATAATTCAAGACACATTTTGTGAAAAGGTGTTTAATAAAAAATTTCTAAATTCTATATTGTTGAGTTCTATACAACCTGTCGTTTTGGTAGGATGATGATGATGCTTGAGACAATAGCAAATGTACCATGGTGAATTTCATGTCATTGGGTATGGGATGCTTTGGCTGTGTTGCCTCTGTGGACCTTGTAGGTGAAATGATGCTATTTCCTGTCCCATGTGGGAGATACCTGTCCTGGTATGTGATCTATTGAAAACTGACTATAGTGGCTATTTTCATATTTGTCATAGATCTGACAAAAAACCATGTCATTATCCATAAAATTGAAGCAGCTTCACATATTTGCCTAGACTGTCTAGGCAAATGTTCCCTTGGACAGTTGACAACACTAGTCATGGGATTTCCATTGTAGCATACATAGCTCAAAGTTATACTTAAAGCTTATTAGTGGAGAATAATTCCTGGTAAGAAATCTCTGAGTATAATTTCTAGCTGCCATTCACTTCAGTTATTTTCTCTACTTGAGTGAGCCATTTATAGTATAGACATGGTAGAGTTTACTTGCTTGGTAATTTAGATAGATTGACTATATTTTATTTTTTATGTTTTTGGAATACATGAATTTGGATAAAATTTTTACTATGATTAAAAATGACAACAAAAATAGCTTATTATTTCAATAATTAGTGTTCATTTAATCATGTCCTAGCTCAATGCCACATCTCACTGATTGGGGAAGATCATGCACAGGCTGTCTGTCTTCCACTTCAAAAATGAAAATTAAATCTGAGTTGCACTAGTAAGCATTTTGCAAACAACACAAAGACTCTAAAACATAAGGGAAAGGATTATAAAGTGAAATACTTTAAAAGTTAAACTCTCTTCTTCTCAAGCTTTTTCACCAAGTGGAAGAGTCACAGGAAAAAAAAAAGCTTCCCATTGTCCACAAGACAGATTGATCTGAAAGTGTGGGTCCAGGGAGTTCTGCACCTGGGGAAAGAGCAAGACCTGTAAGTTTAGAACCATAGATCATGGCAGATTCTAGAGATGGATAGTTACTGAGAAGAACTGAGTAAAGTAGTCTGCCCATTTAACTAGATTGGATTTTTGTTAATAAGTTATTGGCTGTGGGGAGAAAGAAACTCTACTAAATATCAATAAATGTTTTTTTTAGTAAACAGATCCTGCAGGTTCCTTGATAAGATCAGACTAAATAAGTCTAATAGACTCCATGTTCAAGGGTCTGATCAGAAAGATGTAGGTGCCTAGTTCAAATGAGGCCAAAGGGAAAGGATGTTATTATAATAAAAGATTCATTGTCAGGCTGTATAAATGGTTTCTAAAAACCAAAACAGGCACTTTTGAAGTAATCTAATTTGACAATTGAGCAGGAGGCTTCAATAATCATATCACAAAAGTCACCAAATCATTAAGAAATGCAAAATTTTACTCATAAAATGTAGACCTCAAAGCTTTAATTAACAGAGAAATAAAAATGAAAACACAGCATTACATCATCATGTCATTACTTGGTGGTGAAACTCATCACCCTGCCAAATGCCATCTGACAACAGATGATAAAGGCCTGGGACAACTTGAATTTGAATAGTCTGATGAGGAGAGATGTAATTAGAACAATCAATTTTGATAATCTGTCAGTCTCTAGAATGACCGTGTATGTAGAATAAATACACATACATGTTCATGACGCTGTACCTCCAATCCTAAAGTTTCACTCAGCAGAAACCCATCAATGCTTTCCAAAGTCCCAAACCATTTCACCGCTGCTAGTGAAAATGGGGGACAATCCAGATGACTGTCAACAGTGGAAGAGTGATAAGATAGTATGTTTTTTCAGCATTTAAAAATAAGAAGAGTGCCAAGCATGGTAGTGCATACATTTAATCCCAGCACTCAGGAGGCAGAGGCAGGTAGATTGCTGTGAGTTCGAGGCCAGCCTGGTCTACAAAGCGAATCCAGGACAGTCAAGGCTAACACTGAGAGACTCTGTCTCGAAAACCAGAAATAAATAAATAATAAAATAAAATAAGAACACAGAAAGCTCTCCAAACATAATGTTGAAGGAAAAAGCAATTCCAAAGTAATTCCACAAATTCCTTCATAACATTGCAGAATTCAATGGCATGTAGAATCATCAAAAATAGTGGTTCATTTTGAGGAGTAAATGAGTGAGAAAAATAGCAATGGGGTGTCCCAGAGTGCCTGCCATGTTCTATATCCACAATGGCCAAATTGTAACATACATTGGATCTGTTTTGAAGTCATGCAAAAAAGCATATTTTAATTCAATAGATTTGGTGGGGCATGTCTTAAGGCTATTGTTAACTGCTGAACTATCTCTCTAGCCTCAGTAATGTTTTAAAAAGAACGTCTCTCTATGTAGCCCTGCCTAGGCCAGAACTCACTATGTGGACAAGGTAGGCTCCCAACTCACAGATTTCTTCCTGCCTCTCCTTCCTTAAAGGCATGTGTCACCACACCAAGTTAAGATGTGGTTTTGTTTTGTTTTGATAGATACAGCTTGAAAACTGGACTGGATGGCATTGCAGCATCTGTGCAGCAGCAGATGGTGTTGGTCCTTTGAAGATAACAAGAACTGAATCTATGCCCAGTTCATGGTTCAAATTCCAAGGCAAATGTTGTCAATGATCTAGTTTAGAGAGAGCCTGACTCACCTAATTTCTTTAGTGTCCATCTGAGGTGGAAGTACCCTCTCCAGACGACAATTGATTCACTTCTAAGAGATGTTATGATTAATGCTGTGCGCAGGAGTCAAACAAAGGGAAGAGTCATGGAGCTTCCTTCTAATGCTGCAACAGTCCTTGGAGCTCCCCTCTATCACTGCCGAAGAGGGCTCTGCAGTTTCAGTAACTTTTACAAACTCACCCCTTTTCCTGAGCTGAATTGCATGACAAAGCGCCCCTATATGGTGGCAAGTTAGAAATAGCCCTAAGCCTGAATTTATATGTGGATTGATATGGACAGCATGATTTACACTGGGATGATGGAATACTTGCCAGTAGAACTGTGGGAAGGGTTTGGAAAGTAACAATAAACAAACATTCTCCTTACTAGAAGTGATGGGGGTTCTTCCTTCTATTTTTATTCTTTGGAGAAGCATCAGTCTGATGTAAACATGGGTTGCTTGTAGAACATTTTGTTTCTACTGAATTCCTTTAGAGGTGTGAGTAGGATGTATCATGGGAGCCCTACTGTTCAGTTACTTAAATCTCTTTGGGGGTGGCGATGGAAATTAGTTGTTGGCCTATGCTTTAAGATATTCCAGCAGTTATTAATTTGTAATGATGATCAACTGTGTCTTTCCCACCCATAAGAAGATGTGGGAAAGTGCTTGGGATCCATCTGGGTACAAAGCACAGGCGAGGCATGAGATCATTATCACCCGTGACACATTGAGGTCATGTTTCTTCCACGTTTTCTAAGTTCCACTGAACCAGGGATTGTTAATGAAGGATTTCCATTGGATAATTTTGTTTTTTCTGTTTCAAGTTTCAAGATGCCTGTCTGGATTGTATTAGCATTGCAACAATTTACCCGAGAGGGTTTTGTTTCTTAACTTGATTGGAAAGGGGAGTGAGGAGAGTGGCTGTCTTTGTGGGAAACAAGATTTCTTTTAACTCCACTGTTGTAAATGTGTGTGCAAGAAGTTTGAGAAGCCTTTCTTTTTTTCTCCTTTAATTTGTAGTTGAGTTTGTTTTGTACTCTTCAAACTGTGGTCTGTATAAATTGCCATAATCATATTTGTTAGACAGACACCAAAGTCAGCAGCCTTTTATTATTCAGAGTTACTGTCAGAGAAGCAAAAACAGTAAGTGACATATTAGAAACAATCAAACTCTTGATAGAAGAGAGGAAAATTCAGTTTTGAAAGGTGGATTTCTTTTGGCTTTGATTATTTATCAACACCTCATTTAGCTTTTCAGAACTCTAGTGCTACGCTCATTCTGTTACAAGCTTTTACTCTGTTGATTTGTGATAATGATTTCAACGTATTTGTTTCATCAAACTGACAAAAAATAGCTTTAATAAATTCAAAAAGTTCCTTCTTTCCATTAGATTTTATGGTATTTTTTTAAGAGCCGGTCCTCATCCTTTGGACCTGGTGGCATGAGTGATCAATCTTCACGTTCCTTGTCACCTCTGTATTCTGGCCTTTCATGTCAGTGAACTCAGAAGTGCATAGTACTCAGCCCCAACTCACTGTTAGTACAGTCATACGTTGATGTCCCTATTTACATTTTGATAGAGTCCAGTGATCGTGTAGGACTTGAGAAAGTCAGTTTTCTTACATATAGCCAAGTTGATTTCTTTGAGAGATGGCTGTTCAGTGTATTCAACTAGACTGCTTCCATCTCTTCCTCATTGAGTCTCTGGTCATTCAGATGTGAGCAGCTATGAGAAAATGTTTAGTATCCTCAGTCTATAATTCCAGAATAAACCATTGTTGCATAGGAGAGTTCTCAGTTTCTTTGCCAATTGTTGTAAGAAAAAACCCTGGCAAAAACAAATGAAGGGAAAAGGGATCTTTTTAGCCCATGGCTACAGAGCATAGTCCACCACTGCGGGAAAGTTTAGAGGCCATAATCCAGAAGAAGTTACTCTCTTTACACTCACACTCAAGAATCAGATGCACAGTGACACCCAGCTTCCTCTCTCCTTTTATACCATCCAGGGATTCCAGCTAGGGAATGGTGCCACCCACAGTGGGCTGGCCTTCCCATTGGACTCAGCACAATCAAGATAATCCTCACCGTATGCCCAGTGGCCCATTTCCCAAGAAATTCTAGATTGCTTTAGGTTGACAACACTAATCATCAACATTGATTATATGACATATTGAACAACCACAAGTGAAGAGAAATAGGCCTTGTGGCTTGATGCACTCAGCGAAGATGTGCAGAGACTCCAGAGACTACAGTGGACGTCCTTTCCCAACACATAAAAATCAGGAGAAAAGTATCAAAATCATTTTCATATATCATTAAATACTGATAATATCTATAAAACCAAATATACGCTGCACTTAAAACTAAGGGGATATTGTGATATCAGTAAATACTTTTTGTAAAGATCAGAATTTTTCATTTGTTTTCTGGAAAAATTTAATTATAGTCTATCAGTTATTTCTGTAAGCAACCACTGAAGTCTGCAGACAACATAAGGTGGAAGCCCATGTACCACAGACCCCAAACTTCTCCTCATGGATCATGTGGCGAATAGAAAGGCTGGAAAGTACAAGATTTTGCTTCCTCTCCTCAATATTCTTACAATGCGAAAAAAAAAAAAATAGAAAAAAATAAATCTAACTGCCCCAGACAGTGGAAAATAACTGTAATAGTTTGTTGCCACAGACAAAGTTCATAGCGCTATTGGCAACTTTTCCATGGGCTAAATAATGTGTGGAACAGAGCAAACTCCTTGGGGGAGAAGGTTATCGCTGGGACTATAGAAGCCTTAGGGTTTCTAGTGAGGAGTGGAAAAAGATCAATGGCAGAAAACTGTCATTTATTGTAGTCAAGAAGAGACTAAAATCTCACCCAGAGAGAGGCTGGGGGAGATGGTTTCCAACTCACACAAGCTTAGACAATAAGGTCATAATATGGTTTGTTGTACAAAGCTTCTTCAGTCCATGCATGAGGAGAAAACGGTGTACGCGACATGTACTTCCCCAGGTCTGTGGGTTTTGTGTGTATTCTTGGATTCCAAGAATGAGTTTGTAATACGTTATGTATCATGTACCTTTCTTGCCTCCACCGCACCGATATGGAGGAGGAAGTAAGGGGACATTTGAACTGTACATTCTTCTAGAATTTCTAAGTGCTTCTGTATTTCAAACACCATAAATACATCCAGTTACATTTTCCTATTTTGGTATTTTTTTTAAAAAGAAAGAATATGTAGATTCAAAATTCTATAAAATTTAGAAATATTTCTGAGTAAATAAACTCCAAAATTGCTTTTGTATTAATTTTGCTAATTATATAACTTAGAAAGGACTTCTGCCCTGAACCCCACATATACCAGTGACAGCTAGATATAAATACTGTTTAAATGTCATTATGCACAGTGTCAATTTTTTAAAAAATGTGTCCGTTTAGTTGGCTATGCATAAAACCATTTCTTATTGAAGTAGACACTTCATATAATAAAAACTCTTCAATAATAAAAACACGTTGCATTTTCCAAACTATTCCAAAAGCATGTAAGTCTTACATGAATCCTACATTCTTCCAGTGAGTGTGTACATGAGTGTAAAATACATAGAGCAAAGCTACCGATGCACCTGAGACGGACGGGTTCCTCGCCTGCCCCTCCTCTCATTGTCTCGGTGCTTTAAGCTTTAGGACAAGTATCTCATTGCTTCCTCTCCTTTAATACTGAATTCTAACCTCACTAGGGAAGACAGGGCAGGATGCCACAAACTCATTATGTCTCAATTAGAGCCACTAGATAAAGAAGATACAGGACTAGCTTCCCATGCTTGGCTGTCTCTTCGTTCTTCAGAAGACATCGCCTGATGGAGTCTGCTGATGCGCTGCAGGAAGCTTGTGTTATGACGACCTTCCGATGCCAGCAGCGTGCATCTGATACCCCAGTGGAAGAGCTTGCAGAGCAGCCAAGGCATGCCATCCTAGTTGGCTTAACCTCCTCGTTCAGCACTTGAAAGTATGTTTAGCACCGCCATCATGCCTCTGGTCTCCATGGCTCTTAGGACGAAGAACGGCTTTTGTAGGGCCTGCCAGATGGTCTGGTAGGTAAGGGAGCCCGGTACCAAGTTTGATGACCTGAGTTTGATTAGAGGGACCGATATGGTGGAAGGCCAGAACTGACTCCTAGAAGTTGTCTTCTGTAATCCACTTATGTGCAGTAACACACACACACACACACACACACACGCACACGCACACGCACATGCATACACACGCACATGCATACACACATGCACACACACATACACACACATGCACACATATGCACACATGCACACACATACACACACACACATGTGCATGTGTGCTAATAAATACAAGTTTAAAAATGACTCTTGTAGACTAGACAGTCCTACACTGAGGTATTTACAGCTGGCTCTGTTCCCCCTTACATCTTGTAAACATGCTATAAAAGAGCTTGGTTTTAGTGGTTTTGTTTTTTGTTTTGTTTTTTTTTGTTTTGTTTTTTTTGGATTAAGGAAGAAAAAAGTAAGAAAGCAAGCCAGAAACTTTTGTTAACTTGCATCTGAGGATCCACAGAAGTGAGAAGTGCACTGGATGCAACCGCGCAATGATTGTATTAAAAAACAAATGTCCACAGTACCAAGAACACGTTGTAGAGCTATCTGTGTCACAGAAAAGTTCAATCCCGAAGGCGCTGTCCGCTTGGACCATTTTATCCTTGTACTAGGCAAGCACCCCACCCTCTCAAAGGCCAGTAAGAGGATTTGTCCCTTTCGAGGTACATAAAAGAGGTACATAAATGTGAATTCATTTTTCTTAATTCTGTGCTCACTTTCAAATAACGCTGCTAGAGTTCTTCACAGAGCAGGTTTTCTTTGTATTTCAGAAATTAACATCGAGTAGAAATACTGTTCTGTTATAAAAAAAAAACAATGCAACCATGAAATTTGCATGAAAATGAAATGATGTAGCATATATAATATTAAGCCAAGGCACACGACCTCAGAAAGAAAAAGAAAATGCTTGTTCTCTCTAATATTCATATCCTAGCCTGTAATATATATATATATATATACATATATTATATAGTATGCATATATGTGTGTATTTACATGGTAACAAATATGAGTGTGAGCAAGGTGGGCCACTTGGAAGGGAACGAAGGAAGGGTAATATTAAGTGGTGAGGAAGAACGGAATGCAGGCAGAAGAGCGTGAGCTGCAGAAGGGGATACAAAGCTAATTGTTGTCTTAGTTTCGACACTGTCAAAGGGCTTATTTTTATTTTTCTTTCTTGTTATAGGCAGATGCAAAAAAAATTAATTGATACCAAAAGCTCAAATCTCTAGGCAAACTTCTGTGTCCTCAGAATGGCCACTCGGACTCTATAGAAGTTTGCTAAGATGTGAGGTTTCAGACGGGCATGTGTTTGTTTCAGTTAGTCCCTTTGTCTCGCTGCATAGTTTTTGTGAGCTTGTTACAATAAAGTGGTTTTTGAAACCAGCATCCAAACAAATTTCATCTAAACCACCTGTTTACTCAATACATAAGTTTTTATGTTTATTTCATCATCTTTTTTTAAAAAATGAAAACTAGAGCCTATCTTAGCAAGATGAAAAGATCAAAATCTAAAGGAAAAGTTGAAGATGGAGTCATAGAATCACGAGGAGGTTAAGGCTGAGGAATCCTTTGAGGCCTGATTCCCTAGTGTCTAGAGGAAAGAGTTCAAGAACACAGGAGACAAGGGCTTGGAAGGATGCACAGACAAGCTTAGAGCACAGTTAAGAAAGTAGAGTTCTGTGTTTCTCTGGGCCCAGTCCACTCCAGGAAAAGCTAGAAGACAGCAGTGCTTCCCCAGAGAGCTAGATTCTCACCCATGTTTAGAAATCACTAGAATAACTAAATAGATGATCACTATTATCTACTTATTTATTATTCTCTTATAGGGCAGATGAGGTAGTTCCTCAAGAAGACTAAGATGTTCTCCCTGTTAGATGGCCATTATGAAGCCTATGTATCTCAGACTGTACAGCCCAAAGTCTAATTTGCAGGCAAGATTAAGTTCAGTTTCCACTTTCATATAGCACATTTGATTAAAATTTGTTTCTGGATGCTTTGAATAGATATCAATGAGAAAATGACTTTGAAATAGTAACTGAAATTGGATTCTAGAAATTTTACCTAACGATTGTCTTCATGATAGTCTAGATATTTGCATTTCAAAGAATTGTCCCATTTGTACATTCCTGGTTTTTTGGAAAAGAACTCTGAAAGGTTGGAAACATTTCACGGATATCACAATTTTACGCAAAGCTTAAAATATGTACCCGATAAGAAAAGCAACCAAGTGGAATGAAAGGACTCACAGACTTCCGAAGTAATTTCTCCCAGAGTCCTCAGCCTAGGAAACCCATGGTGACCCTTGTCCTGCATTTTTCTGATGGTAGAGGGCTGCTCACAAATCGTTTCTCTTATGAATTTTATATATTGGTGATTAACCCTTGCTAGGAAGACATATGCAACCTGTTAAGAATTCCATTACCTTACTCAATCTACTGTGTGTATTTGTATGTGTGTACATGTGTGTGTGTGTGTGTGTGTGTGTACACGCGCGTGTGTACATGTGAAGGTTAGAGCCAGAAAGATGATTGATTATGAGAGGCAAGGAATATAACTTAGTGGAAGGGGGCATAAGAGGGAAAATGCATATCACATGGAAGCCAAGGGTGAGGTATTATTTAGGGAAAATTACGCCGGATAGAAGGGGAGGGAGGGGTGAGGGGAGTGGGGGGAGTAAAACAAAGGGTAATGGTACACATGTCTTTCTATGTCACAATAAATCCAATTAGTCTATGTTAACTTAAAATTAGGTTAAAGGAGCCAGGCGAGGTGGCTCATGCCTGTAATGCCAGCAGTCTAGGAGGCAGCGGCAGGAGGATTTCTCTGATTCTGAGGCCAGCCTGGTCTACAAAGTGAGTCCAGAACAGCCAAGGTTACACAGAAAAACCCTGTCTTGAAAAAAAAAAGTTTTAATTAATTTAAAGAAAAATATTTCAAAACGAGAAAATAACATTAAAAATAATTTGTCATCAGTATTCAAAATGAAATATATCTGCATTTTTTCTACTTTTATGATTTGTTTGCTTATGATCCTCTTGTTATTATATATGTACAAATAACTGCCTTATGTTTTATGTTTCTTTTCCTTCCTCCAGACTTAAATTATCTAAGAACATAATAACTTTTTATTTGAGTAATTAAAAGTATCTCTCTAAGTCCACATGACATCAGCGTGGGTATGAATGTGCATGCAGACGCATCTATATGTTCAAACCTAGGTTTCATATCTAAAGAAAATCTGCATCACTTGTCTTTCTGATTCCGGTTCATTTAGTTTCACATAGTTATTACCATTCACACCATATTCCTGCTAATGTCATGATTTTAGTTTTCTTTATGGCTGCATAAAATTCCATTGTATACAAGTATCACGTTTCTTCACTCATGTTTCTAGACATCAAAGCTCATACCACTTCTCGGCTGTTGGGAATAGGGTAGTAATAAAACTGGATATGCAAGTGTCTGTGTTAGGTATATTTGGAATATTTTGGGCATAAATGCAAGAGTAATATAACTGAGTCATATAGCAGCTTTATTTTTACATTTTATTCTGTTTGTTTGTTTTTTAATAATTATTTATCTGGTTTCCGTAATGGTTGCTAAAGGTTATACACTCACATAGATGGTTTTATTCCAGGATGCAAGGTTGGTTCAACATGCAAATCACTATATATAGATACATATATCTATATCTATCTATCTATCTATCTATCTATCTATCTATCTATCTATCTATACATAAATTGACTTAAGGCCAGAAATCATAGAATAATCTCAATAGATGCAGAAAGATTTGACAAAATCAGTACCCTTTCAGTATAAAAGCCTTAAAGAAACTAGGAATAGGAAGAAGATTCTTCTCTATAGCAAAGTTTGTAAATGACAAACTTAAAGCAAACACTTGTAAAGAAGAAAAACTGAAGATTTTTTTATTAAATCAGAAAGTAGACAAGGCTGCTCACTCCCTCCACTCTCACTCGGTATAGTTTTTGAACTTCTAGTTGGCAAAATGAATCTAGAAGAAATCGAAGGGATTCAAAGCCAAATTATTCCTATTTGCAGATAATATGGTCTTATTCTCAAAAGAACCCAAAGACTCCACCAAGCACTCTCATACCTGCAAAACATTTCTAGTGAAATAGAATGCAAAGTCAACATACAGAAATCAGTAGCTTTTGTATAGATTAATAGGTACCCTGCTGAGAGAGAAATCAGGAGCTGAACCTCACTCAGAAGTGCTTAGGCAAACATACACAAACACAACAAAAACCTCTGGGAATAGAACTAAATAAAGGAGAGAACGACTTATACAGTAAAAACCACAAGACATTAAAAATAGAAATAGAAGAAAACCATAGGAAATAAAAAAGACATCTTCCTCTATGCTCATCGTTTGGAACAACTAATACTGTGGAAATGGCTATGTTCCCAAAAGTGATGTGCACATTGAACTCAAGCCTCCAATTGCAATGATACTCTACACCAAACTAGAAAAACAATCCCCAAATTCATAGTGCAGTATAAAAGCCCCCAGCTTGCCAGGTGATGGAAACATATCAGAACACATCAGAATGAGCAATTGTGAAGGTCTCACAATGTTTGGCCTCAAATTATGACAGAGCCACAGTAACAGAAAAGACATTGGTTCTGACACAAAACCGGACATGCAAAGTAATGGAACAGAATAAAGCACACAGAAATAAGGTCACGGAGCTAGAGGTGCTTAATTAAACTTGTTATGAAGGGCTGTTTGTAAACCTCCAATTTTGCTTCTTCATGATAGGCTTCCATGCTTTAATGTACTTTAATTTAGCTACAGATGTTGAACATTATTGTGTATATTTTTTCAGACATTTGCATATCATTGTTTTAAAGGTATCCATTCAGTTCATTTGGCTATTTAGTAGATGTTGCTTTTTAACAAAATCTCAAATGCTTCATCTTACCAAAAAAAGACTGGGAAGCCAAAAGCCAAATGCTGGAGTGAAAACCTGTTAGCTCAGAGAGATAGAGAAGGCAACTAGCTGACCTTCTCTCTTAGACAACATCCCAGAAAGCAAGCTCTTTCCCCAAGCTCAAATATGTCCCTCCCATCTACTTCCTGTATGTGTCTCCTTCAGTCCTTTTGACTTCTTCCCTTTGATTTTTCTCATGTTCACTCTCTGTCAACTGGTTGCTTGCTCTACCTCTTGACCTGTGATTGACTTTATTTAATCTTTATTTATTTATTTATTTTTATTTTTTATTAATTTATTCTTGTAACATCTCAATGGCTATCCCATCCCTTGTACCCTCCCATTCTTCCCTCCCTCCCATTTTCCCATTATTCCCCTCCCCTATTACTGTTCCTGAGGCAGATTACCTCCCCCTGTATATGCTCATAGGGTATCAAGTCTCTTCTCGGTAACCTGCTGTCCTTTCTCTGAGTGCCACCAGGTCTCCCCCTCCAGGGGACATGGTCAAATGTGAGGCACCAGAGTACATGAGAAAGTCATATCCCACTCTCCACTCAAGTGTGGAGACTGTTCTGACCATTGGCTAGATCTGGGTAGGGGTTTAAAGTTTACCTCCTGTATTGTCCTTGGCTGGTGCCTTAGTTTGAGTGGGACCCCTGCCTATCATAATGTTCTACTTGTAGGTTTCTAGGACCCTCTGGATCCTTCTACTTTGCTATTCTCCCATGCTTCTCTCATCTAGAGAGAAGCTCTTGGATTAAAGGTATGTGCTAGGGCTGAGCCACACCACAACTAGAAGCAGTTTTTTTTTTTCCAGTAAACAACACAGTCTCAGGATTCCCAGTATGTTCAAATATCACAACAGTTAGATTGTTGGATTAGTTGTGATTCTCTAGAGTAACAGAACCATAGAATGAGTGAGTGTGTGTGTGTATGTATGTGTTTGTGTGTATGTGTGTGTATGTATGTGTATGTGTGTGTATGTGTGTATGTATGTATGTGTATGTGTGTATGTGTGTGTGTGTGTGTGTGTATGAATTTATCAAATCCTTTAACTTCAAAATAATAACAATGGCAGAAGCACAACTGAAAGGCTGAGAACCCAGATGCTGCTTGGCAGTTGGCTAGTCCCTCGGTGACTGTTTCTGCAGAGAAGCTGGTGGTAGTGTTGCATAAGGAAAATGTGCTTTAACAGTTTCAATCTGACAAGCTCCTGGAGGCAGGACCATTGGTCCTCAGTAAATGATGGAAGTCTGAAATGCTTGGTTTTTATATCAGTATAGAAACCATCCTCAACAGCAACAGGGTAAACAATTCATCAGTGGGAGGTAAGCAACTCTCTTTTTTCCTGCCATGCCCTGTGTCTGCCCCTTTTTTAAATCTGGCCGGCTCCTAGAGGTGCTAGCTACAGCTGGAATAATACTTCACACTAATGAATCCACTCAAGACAATGTTTCAATTGAAGCTCCTGATTAGTGATTCTGATTTGTGACAAGGTGACTGCAAAACAAACTGTTGCCATTATTTTATCCCTTTTATTATTTAAAATTTTGTACTCTTTATACACCCTAGATATTGGATTTCTGTTCACTAAATAGTATGGATTTTTTCCCCCATACCTTCTCTTCACTCTATGGACTGACCACTAATTTCTTGCGACTTCACTTCCCACTCCTGCCATTGTTTCGTGAATGGCTGTGATCTGTTTCAGAAAATTTTTGCCTGTGCCTGTATCTTGACATGTTTTTCATTTGTGTTCCTTCAGCAGTTGCAAAATTTCTGATCGCACATTAAGGTTTTTTTTTGATCCATTTAAAATTAATTCTTAATGAATTATTTTTATATTATGTGAATTGGTGTTTTGCCTTCATGCGTGTCAGATCCCCCCTGAAACTGGAGTTACAGAGAGGTATGGCGTGTCATGTGGGTGCTGGAAATGCAACCCAGGTCCTCTGGAGGAACAGCCAATGCTCTTAACCATTGAGCCATCTCTCCGGCCCCTTAACTTTTTTTTTTTTTTTAACATTATAAGAGATAGGGATATAGGTTCAGTCTTCTATGTAAACATAACTAGTTTCCCCAGTATCCTTTGTTGAAGAGATTGCTTTTTCTCCAGTGTATGCTTTTGATACTTTTTTCAAACATGTGGATAGCTATAGCTGCTCAGGTTTATTTCTGGGACCACTACTATATTCCACAGTATACTTTATGTGTGTGCACCTGTGAGATTTTTGTTACTATAGCTCTATAGTATAGTTTAAAGTCAAGTATTTTGATATTTCTATTTAATAATTTTATTTGATCTTTGGATTGTTTTGGCTATTCATGGTCATTTTAATTTTATGTGATGTTAAAGGTATTTACCCTACTTCTGTGGGGAATGTTTTTTGGAATTTTTATAGCCGCTGCATTTAAACTATAGATTGGTTTTAATAATATACACACTTTACAATAATAATTATGCTGATTCATGAACATAATTATCATCCTATGCCCTAATATATTCTAATTTTTTTTCTTCAAGTTGTTATAATTTTCACTGTATAGACTTTAAAGAATTTTGGTTAAGTTTATGCCTACTTATGTGTCATATATTATGAATGGGATTGTTTTTCAAACTCTTTCTCAGTGTATTTAATATTGATGTATGGAAACTATACTACTTTTAATGTTGGTTTTGCATTTTGATGTCTTGTTGAAAACATGTCTTAAAGTTTTCTGTTAAAATATTTAAAATATTTTAACTTTATGATGACATCATCAGCAAACATGGATAATTTGACTAGTTTTATTCTTAATGTGTCCATTTATTTCCTTCTCTTGCCTTGATGTACTAAGACACCAACACTATATTAAGATTGGTTTGAATACATACCTTTTTCACACTCTTTTTACTATTTAATACAATGTTGGCTACTTAATTGCCTTATACACTCATGATTCATTTTACGTAGCCTTTACTGAGTTCATCACGAGGAAATGTTGAATTTCATCAATGGCTTTTTTGTGAATCAATTGATATTATCATGTACTTTTGATATGGGAATATTGGGGTGTCTTAGACTATTGAATCCTATCTCAAGGAGCTATTTGCCCCCCAAACTGGATAATACTAAAACTGTCTCAGACTTCTGATTCTTGTCCTTTATATTTCAAAAATGAAACTCAGAATCCATAGAGGATGAGTTTTAGATAACTTTATTATAGATTCATACACAGAGGCTTAAGGAAGAGAGAGGGAGGAGAACGGGTAGTTGTTATACAGCAGGAGAGGGCTGAGAAAACAGCAAGCTTGTTAATCCGTTTGTCTGGGGCCTTTTAAAGGACTTAATGCAGAGACTGAGGTGAGGTCTGTGTGGGTAGATGAACCCGTCGCTCCAGCTGGGTCACACATGTCCATGCGTCATCTCTGAGCATCACTCTCACTGTCTTGTATGGCTTTGTATTTTCTTGTATCGGCAAAGATCCATCCTAGGGATGACAACAGGAAATGGAACTCTCTGCTGGCTTTCCTGGCCTTCAGGAGAGGGCATTCTCAGAACGGCTGCTTCAGGGCCCTGGCCCTACCTGTAGCAGAAGATTCCTTTTGATGTCTACTCACAAGAATACTGGAATATTCCCAGAAGTGCTTGGAAAGCAATTCTTGCCCTTTGTGAAATAGTCATATCCTTTTTTTCCCTTTTTTTTCTACTTATTTTTTTATTAATTTATTCTTGTTACATCTCAATGGTTATCCCATCCCTTGTATCCTCCCATTCTTCTCTCCCTCCCATTTTCCCCTTATTCCCCTCCCCTATACCCTTTAAATTCCTCTGCAATGAAGACAAGCGACCAGTTGCCTTCAGTCAAGCCATCAACAATGAACACCCATTAATTAAAACCACCACCATGCTTACTATTATAAATATGCTCAGGGATGCAAAGAAAGGGACTATCACTCCAACTGGAGAGTCTGGACAAAGCAGTTTACGCTTGATCAAAATGGTGCCCTTGGGAGACAGAACACACTGAGCTATCAAAGGCATTTGGTTTCTATTCTCACTCAGGTGCTAACTGTGCCCTTTCCCCATTGGCTGAGGTCCGACCTCACAATTTTGATATAGTTGGCTAGTCTGAAAAGAATTGGTGCATAGGAAGTAAAGGAGGAAAGGGATGCTGGTCACGGTTCCAAGGAGAAAGGGAACCTTTTCTCCTCTGAGAAAAGTTTGGGAACCTGGTCTTAGGGGAATTAAATGGTAGCACACACAAGATTTTTCTGCAAGATGGTTTGAGCTCTCTTAGCTGTGTAATCCAGGGCACAGTGAAACCACCATGGTTCCTGGTCTACTGGTCTTCTGGTCTACTCATGAGGAGAGAGAAAGGTTTATTGGGGATTAAACTGCCAAGACTAGGGGGAGGGGTGGTGCAGAGAGAAACAAAATGGCAGAAAAGCAAAGAGAGTTTATAGGACAGTCAGCAGGGCGGGGTCTTTGAATTGATACAGGCTGTTTGGATTGACTGGAAACTATGCTTGTGGTAGTTGACCTTGGGGGAAAAGACTAAGGGAAAGTTCTGGTAAACAGAAACTGGCCCTTAGGCTTCTGTTTAGCCAATCATAATCCTGTTCATTCAGCCAGAGTTCTTCTGTTTAGGATATTGTCACCAGCGGAGCTATTTTGGGGGCCACTTTAGGCCTAACAAGTCGGTTTTTATCACTGTTGTCATTGTCCTATTTCAGCATTGTCAGAAAAAAGAATTGATCAGATCTCCACACTTTTGAGTTCAGGTTCTGTTTTCTGTGTTTGCAAATGATGGGGGATGACAAGAAAAGCTGCTTCCAGCATCAGTGCCTCTGGGAGGAAGGTTTAGCTGTGTGTCTGTACCTGTTGTCTACAGTTTTAAAATAGCACTTGCTTAAAAAAAAAAAAAGGGTAAAGAAGCTGTAGGGAAAAGAACTGGCCGTTAGTGCATCGATCTCAGCTCCAGGACCACTGCAGTTCCTCCTTAGAGGATGAAAGAATCTTGAAGAGGAAAGGTTACTTCTGCAATCAGCAGATCCAAAAATCTGTCTTCTATTTTACTTTGCATAATAAGGAAATGGAGAAAACAAAACTGTAAGTCTGTAAGCATTGTGTGTCAGGAACCGGGGTTCAGGTTGGTGGGGCTGCGGAGCTGCAGCTTCCAGCTCTTTTCCAGGGCGCCAGCAGGCAGAAAAAGGCCTCTGCATCTGCCTTTCCTAACCTTGACCCTCACAGGGCTTCAGTGCTACACCGTCACCTCTTCCACTTGCTTCCTTGGCACTCTCTCCCCACCTCTGGTTTTATTTTATTTTTTCACAGCTTCTGAAAATGCAATGGAGAATAAAAATGTGTTTGGACCTGCCGCCAGCACCTATGCCCTCAAGTCCTAAGCTGACAAAAATGTCAAGAAACTGACAGTAAAATATGCGAAGGCAAAGCCCTTGCGAGCAGAGTGAAACGCAGTGTACTGGGTGCTTTCACGGCACCGTATCACCATCTTCAATCAGAAATCACACTTGGTGGCTTTATCATTTTTAACACTACGTGTTACATTGGACACTGTGCAAAGGATAGAAAGAACACTATCGGGGAAGCCCCTGTAGATGGCTCGAGATAAGGTGGATAAGGAAATAGAAGAAGGTTCTCTCTCCTCCTGGGCTGTGAAGTGTGGGGACATCTCTGTCACTTCCGGATTCAACGGGCAGAGGCAACCACCAATGCCACCGGCATCTACTCAATCCGCGGTTGGAAATTATACTTTCTATTCTTTTTTGACTGCGCAGCTTTTATTTTAGACAACCCTAGGCTTCCCGGAGGTCTTCTCCTATCTAATCATTGTTCCAAATGATAGTGAGGAATATTACCTGGCTTTTGAGCTCCTGGTGGCTATGTTTTACCATCTCATTTTATTTAACCTGTTCAATCCCAGAATATAAATTTGTTTATTTTGCCTTTTTTTTCCTCTTTTTTTTGCAAAGATCAGAAAACCAGTGTGTTTGAGAAACTGCTTTTCTCAAAGTCACAGGTTTTTGGTAACAAAGTTGGCATTCAAATAAATCTACAATTACTTGATCACGGCATGCCTCCCCACATAAAGTTCCTCAGGGGATGGAGTGGGAGGATGAGTGAGGAGGGAGGGGGTGGTCCCAACACTTGATTTCTTCAATAAACACTTTCACAAGCTATCACTTTAAGTGGTGAACACATCTCGAGGCACATTATAAACGAGAACTGCAGATATTCTGTATTTATGCGTTTGAAATTGCATCTCAGTTCTTTCCAATCTTCAACAACTTAAGACACTCGTAAACATGCCTTATTTCCTTACATCTTAACACGGTGGGAAAACAAGGTATATAGGAATGAAATGTCCTGTTAGGTTAAAGTAATAACCACAGGACTCTTATAAAAACAGGAAACAGAATCAACATAAAACAAACCCATCAAAGCAGTCTGGCTACTCCCTAAAGACATTAGATACCAAGAATATATTTATAATTGATGGTTTTGAAGTGTAACAAAGGTGCCCCACTTAAGGCTTGGGGTATGCATAACTCAATTGCTCATAAAATTGACAACTCTTGGCAGAGAGAGAGAGACAGAGGCAGAGACAGAGAGGAAAAAGAGGGGCACATTTGGAAGCACACAGGACTCAATTGCCCTTGAAGTTTGCACGCAACATTTGCCATAGGCAATTAATCTGTATGCAGAGAAAAGGGAGGTCCCTGTAATGTTATGTGACTTCCTCCATGTCAACTAGCAGGTGCCTAGCTTAGCCATTAGTGGAATAGAGATGTGCAGTTTCTTGCCCCTCTGCCTTGAAAGAAAAGTTCCCATCTCTGGAGAGGCAGTGGGATCATCTACATGTCCCTGCTCTGATCATAGCTGTAAAGAGAGTCATAAAACTGCCATTGAAATCCAAATGTCATATCAGTGGAAATGGCTAAAACCCATAAGGGCTCTTGTGATAACCCCTTAATGTTCAAGTAGATCCCTGAAGGAAGGGCAGGCCTAAGTTTCTCCTTCATGATGGGCACAGTGGGCTTGCGACACTGCCAGAGATTGCCAGTGTCCACACGGAACTCACCTCTCCAGACAGTCCTTCATAAATGTCATTATTACTTTAAAAGCAGATTGTAGGGAAGAAAGAATAACAGCTATGAAACAATTACCATATGAATGGAAGGATGTGCACAGATATTGCACAGGAACAGCTAGTTAAAATAGAAACAGCAGAACAAAGGCAGCCTGATTGGAGTCTGAGGTGAGGTGACTGCACTCCTTTGCTTCAGCCACAGTTCACTGTGTTCTCACAAGGCCCCTGGGGCCACATATTCAAAACTTCGCAAAACAACATTATTTTTCAGAAGGTTTTTTTTTTTTTTCTTATCTGGCACTTTGCATTTTTTTTTAAGTGAACTACTCCGATGTCAATAATTTTTATTTTAGTGATGAGCCCCTTTGTTCTTATTTGAGCCACTAACTGGTGGTAAAGAGCAACATTAGTAATCAAATGGAATGAATCAGCAAAGGTTTGGTTCTATCAGACACAGCCCATGGTATGGACCCATCTCACCTAAAACTAGAAACTCAAAGTAAAACACAAACATGTTCTGTGGGCTTTTCTCTTAGAGAAAACCAACATATTGTATTCTGCATGCCTTGAACCTGTAAGGATCTTTCTTTCTTTCTTTCTTTCTTTCTTTCTTTCTTTCTTTCTTTCTTTCTCTCTCTTTCTGTTTCTTTCTTTCCTTCTTTCCTCTTTCCTTCCTTTCTGCACACTTTGTAAAGTTATTCAGGTAAGACGTTCTGTGTCTTCACTCTGAGCGCAGACACTCAAAGGTTCGTTTGGAGTTAGTGTCACTGGAGTGATGACTCACAGGGCTTCCAACACCTTTGCCCTCTGTCGGCACTCTTTCCACCAACATCTCATGCAAATGATTTGATCGGGAGACTAATCAGAAATTAACTACAGTTTTTGCCTCTCTTCACTAGTTTTCTTTCTATTACTCAGCCATCAGATAATCTGTGTCTCCCGGTCCACATATTGGGTGCAGCTGACAAGATCTGAGAAAGGAAGGGCATCTGGTGGGAGTCAACTGCTCTGAAAACTTTACAGTGATCACACACTGGAGAGGCCTCAGTCCTCTTTCGACATATAATCAGCATGCTACATCCCTGATGAGGTTCACTAATCCTTTGAAAAACATGTCTTCGGTAACCCATTCCACTTTTTCTTATAGTGGCTGCTTTCTTCTCAGTGTTTGCTACTGAATACAGTGCCTGTTGAATTTTTGAGTCATTATCATCTTCTTCATGGACCCATGGAGGTTTTGTGAGGTCTGAATGAAAATAGCCCTCACAGACTCATAGAGAGTGACACTGTTAGGAGGTGTGGCCTTGCTGGAGGAAGTGTTTTGGAGAAGGGTGGACTTTAAGGTTTCAGAAGCTCAACCTAGGCCCAGTGTCTCACGCCTCCGTCCTACTGCCAGAGGGTCTAGATTTAGAAGTCTCAGCCCCTCTCCTGCACCACATCTGCCTGCAGTCCTCCATTGCTGCTCAACATGCCCTTAATGGGCTAAAGCTCTGGAACTGTAAGCCAGCCCCAATGAAATGTTTTCCTTTAGAAGACTTTCCAGCTGGGCATGGTGGCACATGCATTTAATTCTAGCACTTGGGAGGCAGAGGCAGGTGGATCTTTGTGAGTTTGAAGCCAGCCTTGTCTACAAAGTGAGCTTCAGGACAGTTATACAGAGTAACCCTGTCTCAAAAAAAAAAAAAAAAAAAAAAGTTCCCATAGTCACAGTGTCTCTTCACAGAAGTAGAAATCCTAAGACAGGCCTGATGGAAAAATGAAATGAAAAAGAGAAATTGTAAAGAAGAATAAAAAATTAAGGCGAGAGAAAGGGCTCATCACCTAGAGAGCTTCCTGTACAAACATGCGGACTTGAGTTGAGTGCCCATGTAAGAAATGATTCTGCTGGGTTGGTTTTCTGTATGAGGTTCCTTTATAACTCCTCTATCAATCACAGAAGAGCAGAAGGCCCTTGACCCCTGTTTTTGAAGTGTGGATCGTTGTTTCTCATGCCTACACCCAGGTTAAAAAGAAAAAAAAAGTGTGTAGCAAGAACCTGTAATCCCAGCACTGGGGAAGTGGAGACTGAAGGCCCCCTGGGGCTTTGTGTCTGAACTGATTGCCTTCTTCATACTAAGATGGCTTAACATGTGCTGCCAGTCTGGTTGTAGAAGTTCCTTTGTCGTCTTCAAAAATTAATAAAGGGTTTCCAAGGCAAGCTAGGCCCTCTAGGGAAAGGCAACTTGTTGTGTTTGCATGACAAGGCCTTCTGGTCAATTCAGTCCAATGCTCAGTCAAGTTGGTGGGACATAATTGAGTAAATTGGTTGTTCAAGTGCCTGCATTGTTCATGTCACTCTAAATGTAGGAGCCCTACAAGTCTTCAGTGAGGGGAGAGCCTCATCTGGGCCCTGATGGATATGTATGTTCGGCAGGACAGAGCTCCTATGGAAAACTGCCTTGTCCTTTTTATCTTTAATCATATTAACCAAGAGTTTAACATTATGGAAAGCTCATGTATCTGGATCACGAAATTTCTTCTGAAGGCTAAAGAGGATCCAAGTGGTATGGATGAACGGGAGAGAGGAGGCATTGAAGTTAGGGTCTGAAAACTTGGATGGAATTTTCATTTTTGTCATCTAGCAGCAGAGTTACTTTTGTGGGGTTGATTGTCTATGGTCAGTAGTAAATGGCCCCTTTCTTCCACAGGCCATAATGAATCATCATCAAAGCTGGGTCACAGTTAGAATATACTGAGTGTGGTGGTTTGGATAGGTATGACCCCATAGACTCATGTGTTTGAATGCTTGGCCCATGGGGAGTGGCACAGTTAGGAGGTGTGGCCTTGCTGGAGTAGGCGTGGCCTTGTTGGAGGAAGTGAGTCAATACAGGGGCAGGCTTTGGGGTCTCCTATGCTCTAACCATGCCCACTGTGGCACACAGTCCCCTTCTGCTGCCTGCAGATCCAGATGTACAGCTCTCAGCTCCTTCTCCAGCATCATGCTTGCCTGCACTCTGTCATGTTTCCTGCTAAGACAATAATGGACTAGACCCCTGAAACTGTAATAAAATACTTTCCGTTGGAAGAGTTGCCATGGTCATGGTGTTTTTTTCACAGCAATGGAAACCCTAAGACAGTGAGCAAAAGAATAAATCTCAGATACAATCTGTAGTGCTGTAAACCCGAAAGCGTTATATAGACCATGATAAAGCTACACTGACCACCTTTTTTTTTTTTTTTTTTTTTTTTTTTTTGGTAAGATTGCTTTTCTCTTGTCAAGATTGATTTTTGCCTAGCTTGTCTTGCCCACCCGGTCAGGAATTCATTCCCTTTCCTGTTCCTTACTGTCTCATTCTCCCAGTCTCTCCTATTTTTTATACCTGAAGTTCCTGCTCACTACTACATTAAAATAATATAAGTCACAGATTTCATAAATCTACAGCATTACTTTAATCTGTAATCACAGATTTTTGTCTCTTATTAGAAACAAGAATATGACCTTTCTTATAAAGACTAACCACTCACATGACCAGTGCCTTTGGATGCCTTCTTGACATCTTCAGGTGTCTTCTTGATATCTTAAGTGGTACAACCACAAAGCATAAAGGTAAACAAAGCCAAAATGCCCTCCTTTATCTCTCCTCTTTGTCTCTCAATCTGCAGTAACATTGATTTTCACCATTTTGACAATTCTCTCACCCCCAGCATTATCGATTCTTATTCTTTCTCCCTGACCTCCGAAGCACATATTTGTCTAGCTGTCTTTGTCTACATGATTACCAAATCCAAGCCACTGATTTCTCATCCTTTAATTATCATCAACACTACAGTACCACGTTTTCTGCTCTGATATTGATCTCTTGTAACTGTCTTCTGCACTTTGAATGAACCTTTGCCTACAGTTGTCTATGCAGCTTGGATTGACAGTCAGGATCTTAGTCTCTCATTGTGTTTTGGGCACCCCTTTCCTTTGCTGGTCATACCCAGTCAGAATCAGCTTTTCAGACCCTTCAGGCTCCAATGTCTTCCTTCCACAGAATCTTTGTATAAGCATCTCCTGTTCATGGAGCATGCTTTGCTTCAACCTCTGCCCAAGTCAGCCCTTATTTCAACTCTGTCCTAACATACCTTTACCACTCACTGTTTACTATTCTTCCTTCATACCATGGCAGCCCTGCTTTCCTTGTAATACTTTCACAGAGCCATAACTAGAGACATATTTGTACATGTACTGTAGTCCATCTTCCCAACTATATTATAAGCAATAGAGTCCCCTGTGTCAAAATGGCCCTGGTTAAACTAAATAGGTCACAAGACAAAATCAGATGCCATGAACTTGGGAAAGGGATGGGTAATAATGGAAATTGGATAGAAATGGGAAGGAGAGGCTTAGGGGAGAGTAATCAGAACACATTGGCATATGTATAAAATTGGCAAATAACAAAACTAAAAAATAAATAATCATACAAGGGCCTGAAAAGGCATTATACTTGAAACCCAATATTTAGTTTCTAGCAATGGAAATTAAAAACAATTTTATTTACATCCCCAAATTCTTATGTCATTCCCAGAGTCTTTTCTGATGTCCACCTTCAGTGTAATGCATTTCCTAATGCATAACCATTATTTATACATAACGCATTATTTATTAGATGGATATATGAATTCTCTAGTCTGTTCAACTCCTAAGGAAAGCTCTTTCTTCTTCATGATAGATATGTTGTAATCCATGTGTTCCTGTTCCAGTCCTCTTAAATACATACAGTTAGGGTCTCTACCAAAAGATAAGATTATCCAATGATACTAAAAGGAATTAGTTTCTAGCATGGGTTTATTGAAATGTGTGTATACCATCTTATCACACCATTTGCAAAGCCCTAGCCTATGGGAAGGTATAAGGGCTGTTGGGAAGAAATGAACACTATGAACTGGTCAGACTATATATCCTGTCCATGTGTTGAATCATCCTTGTCAAAAATTGAAATGTGGTTCATCTCTTGAAGGTCCTTTATCTTTTCAGCCTACTCCCTGATTTGTCATTTTTAGAACGGATGTCCTAACTCTACTGATGAAAGAGAACTTGCATAGATTGTAAACTCAATGAGCCATTAAATAGGTGACAATAATCTTGATAGAAGTTTGGAATATTTAATTAGCACAAAAATACTCCTAGACAGTGCGCTCAATTACTTCCATGAATACTCCCCAAAATACCAACCAACTATTTTGCATGTCCATGAAATGATTTCAAAGACATTTAATAGGGAAAAAGGAGATAATATTTCATCTTTTAATTGAGGACCTGACAAGCTTTTGCATGTCCAGTAATAAAGTCTCAAAGTGAATTCAGTTTAGATCCTTGAGATATTTCTAAAGGTGACATTTCTATCCTCAAGGCTAACATTATAGGAGAGTGAAGCAAAAGCTATGAAAACCACTGGACTAGAGAGAGGCCATCATATTGCCTGGTGTACCCAGTGTGCTCCTTATTGGTTTTTGTACATTATCTACATTGTATAAAGACATGTAAGAGAAGTAGAAGAAACAGAACTATCAGAAGTGTGCAAATCGTATTGATAGAAAACCCAAACCACCAAAGTTTGTCTTTTATCATAAGAACAAAAGCTCAGTTGAAGTGTAATGGCAAGTTTGTGAGAAAACGTGGAAGAAATAACTGGTGTTTTAGTTAAGGTCATGGACGTTCTCTCTCTCTCTCTCTCTCTCTCTCTCTCTCTCTCTCTCTCTCTCTCTCTGTCTCTGTCTCTCTCTCTCTCTCTCTCTCTCTCTGTCCTCTCTCTCTCTCCTCTCTCTCTCCTCTCTCTCTCTCCTGTGTGTGTAGTGTGGGGTGTCTTCTCTCTCTGCCTCTCTCTCTCTGTCTCTCTCTCTCTCTCTGTGTCTCTATCTGTCTCTGTGTGTCTCTCTCTCTCTGTCTCTCTCTCTCTGTGTCTCTCTCTGTGTCTCTCTCTCTGTGTCTCTCTCTGTGTCTCTCTGTCTGTCTGTCTGTCTGTCTGTCTCTCTCTGTCTCTCTGTCTCTCTGTCTCTCTCTCTCTCTGTATACATGTATGCCACATACTTTGCATAGAAGTCAGAAGAAACCTCGGGTGTCAGTCATCTGCATTGTTTGAGACAGGGTCTTTTTTGGTTTTTGAGACAAAGATTCTCTATGGAACTCTCTTTGTCAACCAGCCTGGGCTCAGACTCACAGAAGCCTCCTGAGCCCTCAGATTAGACAGGGTCTCCTATTCACTTCTGTGTACTGTCAAGTTACCTGCCCTGCAAGATCCTAAGGATTCCCCTTTCTTTTCCTGGCTCCTACCTAACCACAGGAATGCTAAGAATGCGTGCTAACACTTGTGATTTTATGTGGGTTCAGGAGCTCTGAATTCAAGCACTTACATTTGTGTGGCAAGCACTGTACCATTTAGTAATCTCCCCAGCCTTCTTTACCTAACCTCACTCAGAATCTCTGTCAGTTCAATAGTGAAATCATGATGATTTTTAAAGGTAGGACTTCAAAACTCCTCCCATACTTTAATTTCTAGGCCAAGGAACTGGTCAGGATTGCAAAGCAACAATGAAGCATTCAACTTTCCACATGTGTTCAGCACTAGACATTTGTAAGATGTTTTATGAAACTCCATCACCTATATTTTTACATTCTGAGGCATGGCTCATATAATTAGTGACCAACAGAATAAAAAGCATATTCTCTGGGTCATGCAGCTGAGACTCAGCCTTCAGTGTCTCCCTTCTGTGATCATAGGACCAACTGAGACCTGATTTGGGATAGATGCTATTGCTCAGTGCCAAAGATTAACACTAGAACCTTCTGTCTTAAGACGATGAGAATGTTGGGACAGAAATGGGAAATTTCAGCTTCCCACAGCTGTCCATTATCCTGACATTGCTTCACAGGATCACCTGTGAACAACTCAAAGTGTCACACAAAATAAGCCATGATCTCAGAAACTTATTACTGACTTATATTCTTATTCATTTATCAACTGATAAAATAACCATTAATGAGAACATAGTGCAAGGTCAGCCCTGGTGTGAGCACGCAGAGGATTCTAATCTTGGTAGACCCTAAGGAGAAGCTTCTTGGACTATTTTGGGTACTAGAGTTGAGGAGGGATCAGTTATGACTTATTCCTTAGTCCTGCTCTAGAGATCTTATATTTTCAATGTTTTTTTTTGTTGTTGTTGTTCAATTTTTTTTTAATAACTAGAGTTCCTGTCAAGTATCTACATAACCAGCATTCCAAAATGTTTGAAGTTTTTTTATTAAGACAACAGTCATTTTGATATCCTATGTAAAACAAATTCTATGCATCTATTCTGCAAACTTCTATGGCCTCACACCCTTAACAACCTGAAATAGACAAAAATTAATTGTGGAGTATGAATCCACTTTATCCAAGTACTTATGGTTCCATCACTGCCTACTGAGGAACGGGATGTACTTCTGGAATGTTTTCCTCTCTGATTTGAGAACTCAGGTAGACATAATTACATTAATTAAAACTGTTGGATCAACACATTTAAATTACAAGTCATTGAATAGCCTATGTTTATTTAATTATTTTCAATAAGACAATCAGCATCAATAGATACCACTCCTACAAGAAAGGCACTGACACCACAGAGCTCGTGGGAAGGCTGGTACATGCGCAGATCATGGATATGAATAGCTGTCTTTTCTCATAGTAAGAATTCTGAAGCCTGGCGTGGTGGTGCATGCCTTTAATCCCAGCACCCGGGAGACAGAGGTAGCCAAAATCACTGAGTTCGAGGCTAGCCTAGTCTATAAAGTGAGTCTAGGACAGCCAAGGCTACACCGACAAAACCCTGTCTCGGAAAACAAAACAAAACAAAACAAAAAAAATCTGACTTGCAAAAGTCTGATCAGGAGACTTAGCTAGCAACCTTTCTTCTGTCCTTACCTCTCACTGGTCTCTTCAAAACTTTTTATGCTAACGAAACTAATTGTTTTGCACGGCTACATGGTCCACACAAAGGTGTTTATTGCTATTATGTGACAGGTCTAGGAGGAATGTGGGTTAAAGAAAATAAAGGGGTGCTCTAATCCTCTTATCCATGGTGACGGAGACCTCAGTTTTCAGTATGAAAAAAAAGGAAGCGTAAGAGGTTGGATGAAAATGCTAGATTCCTAAATATGAGTAGAGAGTGTATGAAGAAAGTCATTATTCCACAATTCTGGGAACACACTTGATTTTTCCGGATAATACACTATAGTCTAAGTTGTTTCTCAAAAGAATAAAGGTTTACTGTATGTATAGACCTTAAAAGATTCTTATTACATTTTGATTAAAAAGTAAAGTTACAAAGCTGTGTATTAAATAAAAACTTAGAATATTTTGGCTTTGTACATATGCTACTGTAACTTTCTTTCTTTGAAATATTGCAAAGTTTATATATTCTAATTCTAATTTATTAATTTGTTTTGTTAAATGCATATATTATTTTAATTTGGGATATTGAATTCTCATCTCTAGAGCCATAGATTACTGTACTTTTCAACTTTCTTCAGAGAAAAACAAAATTAAAAAAAAAAAAGATTACTTTCTTGCTATTCTTTCAATGATTTTTTTATAAGTTCATTTTAAGTTCTCAGAGGGTAAGATTTATAAACATTTAATGTCTTACTTGGCGTCTTCTAAGGGATTTATGATAACACGTGCACCAATATTTCTTCTGGGTGCCTTGGCAAAATTAGAGATACATGACATGTTAGCAATCATGTTTATTAAGACAATTCGTAAGGACAATTGATGTGTGCGATTCCTTTTCCCACTTTTATCTAAGAAGCATGTTTCTTTTATGATCCAGAATCAAATCAAATAAACAAGAACTAGAAATGTAAAAACACAAGAGAAAACCGAAAAAATATGCTGAGCGCATGTCGCCATCTGGATCTAAAACATTTCCAGGGCGCCCATGTTCCCTGAACCAGTGATTCTCTCTTGGCCAAAATGTGAGCAAAACTGTGGGACTTCCTGTGAATTTCCTTGTGGTCCTCCGGCAAGAACAGCCCATTGCACAACGGAGCGCCGCCTCACTTCTCTTCGTATTATTATTTACAGAACGAGCACAAAGTATTTTGTCGCTGATTAGATAGAGAAGGGAAATTCCAGCCAACGGCTTCTCAGAATGACTTTTATTGTGATGGATATTTTTTAATGAACCTAATTTATGTGAAGGTTGTTCTGTTAAAAGAAAAGTTCACAAAAATACCATGCATGATTGATCTCAAGACTGTGCTGTGATCCAAAAGCAACACACACCAGCCACCAAATGGACGTTTTATGGGCTTTTGTCTGTTTTGCTCTAACGCCGGAAAACATTCTTTAATTAAAGTTTAAAACCGTAACTGATTAATTTTTCTGAACAAACAATCCCTGTAAACATGGAATGTCAGCATCTTAGGGCTGTGTGGGTATAAATTTTACTCTCTTTGCTAAGGCATTTTGGGAGAACACTGTGGAGAAGCAGAAAGTGACACGTTTGCCCTGGAGGTGTAGCGTCATGATATTTAGCATCTTCTGTAATCCATCTCTCATCCAACCAAGATCAGAAAGATGGTCCATGCTTGCGACAGTGCTGGTGTGGACCTGCTTATTACCCAGGCCATACTTAGCTCTTTGGCAAGTACTGATTTTAAAACGACTGTAAAACTGATTGTAAAAAGACCCATTCACTGGGTCACCCTGTTGCTGCCTGGTTTGTACAGTGTGGACGCTATTCCTGGGACTGGCTATGGACATGGGTACCCGTAATTTAGAATGAGCATCTTCGTTTGTTTCCTACTCCTGTGACTTTCACAGCCTTGATTCTCCTCAGCAGCAGCTTCATGGTGTGTGTGTGTGTGTGTGTGTGTGTGTGTGTGTGTGTGTGTGTGTGTGTGTGTGTGTGTTCTGTTCCTTTAAAATTGGAGGGGACAATTTCAAATGTTACTTAAATGGGGGTATATTTCCAGGAAAATGGAGTATATTCAAGCTAAACCTAAACATTTATGCTTGAACATTTGTTTAAGCCTTGAAGTAAGAATACCCATAATTGAGTTATTTCTATTAGACATTGACAGTTTTTCCAATAGTAAATTACAGTGACCATTGTTTCTCCAAAGTCTTGGAAAAGAAGTAATGTAATGTCATTTCAGCTTGTCTAGGTGACATTTGTAGATTGAGTTTGTGCTTCCAACATGTCTAGCTCTTTATACTTCCCCCAAAACCCTGGTTTCCTCATACAGAGCAATCCTGCACAATAGGTCTCCATGTTGTTATACAGAAAGGGGACATACTTCTACTCAAAATAAACATTTTCATACTCCTAGACCTTTGTAAATTCTCATTGTAATTACTTCACTCGTATGTTATGCAGTGAAATAATTTAAAATAAATATTTCTTTAAAATTAATCACATCCTTAGTATTTATTTTAGGCTTTATGTGTATCTGTTCTACAGGGCATATATGAATGCATGTGTGTGCACATGTGCCTACTGAAACCAAAAGGGCATGTTGAGTCCCCTAGAGCTGGAGTTACAGGCAGTCATAAGGCCCCCTGATGAGTGCTGGAAAGCAAACTCGGGTCCTATGGAAGAAGAGCAGGTGCCTTTCATCACTGAGCTTTCTCACTAACTCCTAATCATATATTTTATTACTGCAGAAAGAGAAAGAACTGTGAAGAAACTTCCTGAAAGTAAGAGAACCATTGATGTTTTATTTTTATCTCCCAGTGAAGTGGTAGTTTAAGTGGAACACCATTTGAACTTGAGTAAAAAGAAGCGAGACAATGGAATGGGTTTGGAAATGAACATTTGTCTGAGAAGGGGTTTATTAGAGAATTCTTTTTTCTGGTTCATTAGCAGTGTGCATATTTTGTGCCTGGTTTCTGGTGGAAGAAAATAAAGATTTTGTATTTCCTTCATGGCAGAAGCGTAGAACATAAAAGAAAAGAAAAAGCATGTCATCTGGTAAGATGACTTTAGGTCCAATGTCTCCATGCATTGTGAGATGAGAGAATTGGGATTTATGAGTTTAGAAATCTTGGCAAAGGCCAAACACCAACACAAGATCCAGTGGAGGTGACCATCACTTGCCTTTCAGCTCCCCTTGTCAGCATGCTTCCTCCCAGTTGATGGGATTAGTCAGACATGGTTGTGAGAGGGGCCTAAATGAAAATCCTAGAGAAGAGTCAGGCCTGCACTTTCAGGTAAGAGATTTAAAAAAAAAAAGCCATACCCTATGGCTGGGCTAGATTTGGAGCTTGAGAATGTGCAGTTCTGAGATGGGGTCACAGAAAGGCTTGGTTTTCCCACTAGGTGAAGGGATTCCTGGCTAGACTGGGCCATGTTTCCTTCTCTCAAGAGTCCTTAGGATATAGGTTGTTGAGCCTCTGTGAACAGCTGCTTTTAATAATGCAGCATGAAGCCCCAGCCTGAACCAGTGGGTCTACTTCAATGGAGGACGCTAGGAGAGTAGCCAGGAGCATGGGATTAAATCCTCTGACATCTCCGTTGATCAGGCCTTTCCTTGGCATGAGATAAATCAAACATACAAAAGGTTAAGAGACTGGCTAGGTCTTGATTAAACCAGAAGGCAGATTCATGGGCACTGAAGTGGGCTCTGCCCCGACGACGAGCATTTCTTGTCATTAGTAAACGCCACAAAACAACTATAAACTCTGGCCTTGTCTTGCTTCAGTCTAAAACTCTACCAGGAACCATTGTGTTTTTAAGCTCATGTTGTCACTGGTAATACTGGAAATTCTCCTTTGACAAGGTACCTAGAATTTAGCAGGAGGCATGGCGAACACCTGTCTTAAAAAACAAAACAAAACAAAAAACAAAAACAAAAACAAAACAAAGGAACAACAAAAAAAAATCTAAATCCAGGGAGACAGCTCAGCAGGAGAAAGTGACTGTTGAACCAGCTTGATCCTTAGAGGCCATGTAAAAAGCTGGAAGTGATGGTTTACATCTGTCATCCCAGCCCCGCTCCACGGAGATGGGGTGGGGGTGGGGAGACAGGAGAATGGACAGGCACTGCTGGACCAGCCAGCTGCCATGGGGTATGCAACACAACAGAAAGAAGAAAGACCCTCCCTCAAAAAGATGGAAAGTTATATCCAAGTTAAAAAGGGTTAGTCCTCTGACCCCGGCAGGTGTGGTGTCACACATACATGTCCCCATTTACACATGCATACATGTATCTCACCGAAGTGAATAAATAATGACATAGATACATAGAACCAGGTACAATGTTTTCTTCCTAAACCTTACTTTTCTCTGGTCACTTGAAAACCATCACAACGAAAAGACATCGCCTTGCTACTGTGTTCTCCTTTCTGCCAGGGACCTGGAGTACACAGCCACAATAAATAATCCCGAATGCAGGCAGACCCATTGTCTCCACAGTCATAACCAGAAATGCCAGGCTACATGTGTATAGAATATTGAACAGGAGGTGTGACATCGTGTATTAGATTTACTCACTAAATAAATGCTTATTTCAGGGACATGATACAACTCAGAGTTAAACAGATTGGGATTTTTTTTTTTTTTTATTCTGGCATCACCATTTTCCAAAACCTTAGATAAATTACATAACCCCTCTAAACCACAGCTTCCTCATCCACTATGTTAGGAGAAAAAAAAAAATAGTAAGCTCTCCATGAAGATCTAAGGGGGAAATGAAATGCTGCACAGACCGTACACAGTGCTGGTGCCTTAGTAAGTATTAATTGTTGCTAGAATTTGGTGTAGGCTGAAAATATTTTCCCCCAATTCCTGAAATCATTTGTGTTTTTAAAGTGGCATGGCCCCAAATGGTATATGCATATTTGCCCTTGAATACGCACTGGGTATTGCACACTATTGAAATCAGTGTGTTCTCTTTTAGGTTTCTCACCCAGGCAGACTGGTGGAGAAATAACAGCTGGCATTTAGCTCTGTGGGCCTTGGGTTCTACAAATCTTCCCTTAGCCCCTGTCGCCCCCGAGTCACAGGCAAACACACAGGGCATCATATTTCTTTATGTTGAGCTGGAAGGGGTGTTCATGTCGATAAGGAACCTTCCTCCCACCCCACTTTGTCTGCCCTGCACTTAGGAACCAAGGTTGAGTTCAAACAGAGGTCAGGGAGATAAAAGCCCGAGGCTTAGCCACCAATTCACTAGTGTGGTGCCTAAAACTTCCGTCATTTATTTATTGCCATTAAACGGGAGAAGCTGGGGCCTGTGTCCTGACAGCTACAGACAGAAGCCCCGCTGTTTATTACATCCCCTTCAGCTGGGCAGCAGAACAGGCCCAGGCCATTTCCCCTGACACCTTGCCAGGCCATGCGCTGGAGGCTCAGTGAAAACAGAAGTTTCCACGCATCTTATGAGATCTTTTGGTATAGTCATTTTGGGGGGGGGGGGGGGGGGGGGGGGAAATGTCGAAAACAAGAAATATATGCAGCTCAGGTTGGGGGTGAGGGGGCGTGTTGTTCGGCGAGGGAGAAGCTAGCAAGGCAGTTGGGAGGGAAATTCCGACTCCTAAGGAGACTTCCAGACGGAGGGGAGATTTACTGCAGTTAACACAGTCTATTTGTGTCAGAGGAGGAGATAAACTAGAGGCTCCTTCAAAGCGAATAGTCACTTAGAAGATGCTATGAGCATTCCTGGACAAGAGTACAGCACGGCCTCCGTGCCAGCTGGTTGTGATCGAGTTGGGTCCACTGAGGACAAACCTTTTATCCCTTCATCAGTTCTGCGCACTGGCCCGCCACCCTTTTTTTTAGCGTTGGAGCGCAGGAATCCCAGCCACGCGCACAGAAAACGCAAGCGCCTGGTAGCATGCAAGGACTTCTGATTTCCTGCACTGGCTGCTGGGTGTGGCCATTTGCCGCCCTCCGCCAGCGCCCCGAAGCTGTTTGCCCCCCTCCCCCCTCCACTTTGGCAAAGCAAGCTTATTGCTGTTACGATCTTTTCACTATGACTATAAACGCCCAGGGAACAGATTTGTGAATCGAATCTTAAGAGTCTAGGGCTCCTCCTGTCTGTGTTATGTGGATAGAGATGTGTGCAGTTGTCTATTTAACTTCCGGATCCGCCCCCGGGGGGGGGGGGAGTGAAGCCTAGGAGGCTGACATATTTTCACGCCTCTGATGACATACTAAAAAAAAAAAAGGTCTTATTTGTCTGCAGAGCATTGAATCTACAACCAACATACATGTGGTTACTATTTGCAGAATTTGGCATTTTCTACGAAAAGTATAAAACAGGCATCGGGTCGGCTGTCATGTTTTGACAGGGTTGTTCTTTTTATCCAGAATGCCACTTGCCTCCCCCTCCCCTCCTCCCCCTCCCCCTTCGTATCTGAACAGCAACCCTACCAGATTTTGATGTTGATGTTGTTGTTGTTTTTAATTTAAGTGGACTAAGAAAATAGATGGATTTGGAAGCAGTAAGGCTGCACTCATCAGGAGTATGGGCCCAGAGGAAACAATCTCCCCGGAGAGCGGTCCCTGAGGGGGTCTCTCTTATGACCATTGGTCAGATTGTTTTCAGAGGAGACCTTGCCCCAGATACGTGAATAAGATCAGGGACCAGATAGTGAATGGTATGACTTGCAGTTTAAAACCACTTTGTTTGCAGCGAGCTGGTACCTGCGAAGGGAGTACCCCAGTTCCTTGCAAGCTCTTCACATTGGTGCTTTCCCGATCTCTCAAAACTGTGTCATTCCTATATTCACAGCCTGAAGAGGAACAAAGTTGAGAATAAGAAATCATTTCAGCTTTTTGGGACAACACACGCGCATCTGTCAGTCTCAGCTTGGGTATAAACTTGAATATGAGGTTTTAACTTCTCAGTGTGAGAGTTGTAGTGGTGAAGCCCCAAGGGTTTAACACACATGCACACATGCATGCACACACAAATCCCAGTAGGTTTGATTCTGAAGAACGTCTACCGGTTTCTCTTCATTTGTATCAACGTATTTCATGGTTTTGTTTGTTACTAAGGCGAGGAGGGCCAAGGCTGAGCGCTTCTCCTAGCCAGTCCTTCAGGTCCACGTGAGAACGAGGCTGCTGAGTATTCGCTTTTCTGTATTAGCAGGACGAAACAAGTCAGAAAAATTAGCTAATACATATCTTTTCAAGAAACAATTCTTCTCCCTGTTAGCTAGTACTATCTTGCATGTCTGATTGGGCAATACGATTTCACTAAAAATTGAAACCTTTGGTGTGGATGTCCATGCTTGCTGGCAGTGACAACAGTACAAACCCACTGTTGTGTTTTCTTGGACTTGACTCAGCTCAAACTTATGTCCTTATATTGTTCAGGATACAAGAGACAAATCAATAGCTGTGTACTTACCATTAAAATATAGTTCACATAGACATAATATCTGTGGATCATACATGTACACTGTGTATGTACATCTAGAATTTTTCACTTCAGGGAACTCTTCGTGATGTGGAACAATGATCTTCCCTCCTTGCTTATTGAAAGTAGGCAGGCCTTCAGAAGTAAGAGTTTTGTTTTTATAATAATGAATAAAGATATTTGCTAATTGCAAGGGAAGTTGTGATGAGAGTCTCATAAGCAATTCCTGCTTTGGTAAAACTTGAGTTTCTATAGCAAAAGTCTTGAAGCCAAGTAACTTAGAACAGAAAAATTCTATTCGGATCATGTTTCTGGTGGCTTGAGGATGTGAAACAAGTTGGCGTCAGCCTGGTGACGCTCTACAACACGCCAGAGAAATGGAAAGCGAACCAACTCTGCAGAAAACTGGAATGCCAGCAGCTGGCAAAGTGAGAGACCAAGGAAGAGTGAGGGTAGCTATGCTAACAAATGTTTTGATGCTTAGGGTTGAGCTGAAGGCAACTGCACTAGGCCAAGTTTTGCTAAGACTTGCTGCAAGAATGACAACATAATCTAAAAAGGAAAACGTTAATTTACTTAGGAGAAGGTCCCTGCTAAGCCCTATTCATTTTTAAAAATTATTACACTTTAATTAGTGCGTGTGTACATGCGTGTGTGTGTGTGTGTGTGTGTGTGTGTGTGTGTGTGTGTAGCAGTGTGTCACAGCATGCTTGTGGAAGCCAGGGGACAATATGAAGGAATTGGTTCTCTCCTTCCACCATGTAAGCCCAGCGACTGAGCTCAGGTTGTATGACTTGGTGGTAAGCACTTCATATGCTGAGCTGTCTCACAGGCCCCAATCCCTGTTGTTTAAAGTCTCACCACTTCAACACCACCACACTGCTGAACAATCATGTGTCAACATGGGCTTTGGGGCAAGTCCCCCAAACCGTATCCAAGGCATACCATGATCTTATTAAATTAACCGTTCTCAGGAGACATTTTACATCACACTTCACAAGACAGTGCACAGCAGAAGTTCTTCACTTAGGAGTTTAACCAGCACAAGATTTCAAAATAAACAGTGCAATCATCATCCAACAAGTGAGCTTCATTGTTAACACATATTAATAAATGTGTATATTAAACCCTTGTCATGTAAATCATAACGAACAAACAGTTTACTTTCCAAGTGAGATAGAGCATTCAGGCTAGAGAGGGAAGAGAAACACTGTGCAAACCAACATAATTAAGTATGGGACAAAATGTCATTAGGGGAAAGAATAGTGTTCTATGAAAGAGAAGATCAATGAAGAGACATGATTTAAAGGGAAGAGCAAGCAAGGTCCTGCCAAGGAACTGGCATATGATCTAAGAACTAAATATTAAGTTAGCTAATGGGTACAAGAAGTGTGTCCCTCTAAGAGAAAAAAACATGTCCATATGTCCCTGGGTGGGGAAAGCCAACTGTATTTAAGAAATGGGGGAATTCTGGGGTGCTTGGAATATAATGAAGGGAAGAACCATGTGCAGTAGCCTTGAGACACAGGCAAGACTGAATCACGAAGGTTCTTGGGGATATTTAGTCAGGGCTGTCCAAGCTGTGTTGCAATAAAACGAATACGTTTTCAAATATCTGAGATATAGCAAAGCAAAAGCTCGGTCTCACTCACTGACCTCCTAGGATGACATGACAGCGATGGTGGATGAAAGCCCTATGGGCGCTGGTGTGGTGAGAGATATACAGAGGAGCTGACCTGGTATCTAGAAGCAGCAATCGTCACGTCAACATAACTTCTTTGTTGAGAACTGATTCAGCCATCCCTACCAGCATGAAAAGTGATTTGAAAGTATGACTTAGTTGTTTTCCCAGTAAAAATAAATGGGCGACGAGACTCATCCTGACCGCAGTAAAAAGGGAGAGATGTTACACTGCACCCCAAAGGCAGCTTGTCAGACTGTAACACTGCTGTGGCAGTAGCCCTAGAAAGTCACAAGCTGAGATTCTAAGGCACAAGTAATTTTACCTAGAGGTCAAACATTAGGGATGTGACCAGTCTGAGAGTAAAGTACTTGCAAATGGGATTACTGACATTCTAGAAAAGTTCTGAGAGATCTCAGTTTCCTTTTCTGTCACCAAATGACACAGCAAGAAATGTTCCTTATAAGCAAGAAAGTGGACTGTGACTTGCCATTGAATCTTGATCTTCTAGGCTCCATATCTGTTAACAGGAAAAAACATTTGCTGTATATGAGCTCTCCAGGCAATGGTATTTTGTTGTAGCAGCCGAGGAGACTAAGACAAGCATAAAACACTTAACATTTTCTGTGGTTAGTCTCTCATGGTAAAGACTATTTAGGAACTCTGTCGGGCTCTGAGTGAAACAATTCTTTTTTATTTCCCTCACTTTCAGGAAAATAAGTTATCCATGTGTTTCCAGCACAGGACTGACCTTGCTTTACTGAAGAATCTCACAATCAGAAAATGCATCCTTGTGGAGGATGAGTCCTTAGAAACAAAGTAGAATGGAATCAAATAAGTGAATGTAAAAACCTCGATGATGAAGAGATAGGAGATACCACAAGCTCCAAGAGATAAAAAAATAGTGTTTAAGGTAAAAAGGAACTGAGAGTGGGGTGGTGTGCATCTACAATCCCAGCCCTTGGGAAGTTAGGGTTAATGTTAGGTTTAGGGTTATGAGGGTTGTGAGTTCAAGGCTAACCTGAGCTACATAGTGAACTCCAGGCTACTTTATGCCATATAAGGAAAGCCTGAGTCAACAAAATAAGAAAAGATAAAAATGGAGAAGTGATTAAAACATAGAAGTAAGTAATAAGATAACATACTATAGAAGCAGCCCTAGTATATATGATAAAAAAGAAGAACTTAAGATTGAATTTAGGAAACATCATCCTTAAAATAAAAATGCATCACAGCAGTAGTATCCTGCTTACTACCCTCACTGATTTGACCACATACCTGACAATACCAAGCCAATGAGACGGTGACGGTGTCACCTGTGTGACAACGAGGCATGTTTTCCTCTCTCAGTTAACCATCACTGAAAATGCCACCACAGGCATACTCAAAGGTGTCCCTCGTTAACTGCCCAGGTGCTTCTTAAACTATGTTAAGAATTGCAAATAAACACTGCAATGATTCATTAAGTTAGGTGCATGTAAATAAGGCATTACTGCCTTGATTAGAAAATGTGTACCCAGAATCCAGCCTGGATTGGGACCTAGTGATAAAAGAGGAAGAACACCGGAAGGTAGATGAGGAAGGGTATATTTTGAAGAGGGGATGAAGGAGCATTGATCACAGGTAGCATCGTGTCCTTTTACAAAGCAGATGCTCCTTACAGTTAAGTCACATGAAACTGAACAAAAGCTGTATTGGGATGCAGTAAGTGTTCTACATGCTAAATAAATAAAATGTTTCCCATTTCCAAACCCAACACCCTGATCTTGTTATCTTCCTTCCTCCTTTGCAGCATCATCTGAAAACTTGGCTCTTCTTAAGGTCCTTACCCTGAGTGGAAGGTTATCACACTTTCCTGGTGTTGCTCCAACTCCCATGTGCATCATTCTGTAGCATTTCCTGCCTCCTCCTCTCTGACTCCCAGTCTCATGATCCACCCAGCTCCTGTCAAAGACTGGCTGTCTTCTGGCTAGTGCATGTTCAGCACAATCTCGGATGAATTAGTAGGTTTCATGGCTGGAAAGCTTTGGTCAAATCCATTGTGAACATCCTCACTGAGGCCTTAGAGCTTGTTATGAAATGTCCTACTTAGAAGGCTTTAGTGGACAGGAAGAGAGAGAGAGAGAGAGAGAGAGAGAGAGAGAGAGAGAGAGAGAGAGAGAGAGAGAGAGAGAGAGAGAGAGAGAGAGAGAGAGAGATTACAAGACATTTAAGCTGTTGGGTGATTTTCAGGTAACATATACATGTAGGCTACAGCTCCTAGAACATTGCCAGTTAAAAGAAATACTGTTACTTTGCATAGTAACTCCAGATATGTAAGGGAACATCAAAACAACAGAATCTTAGGTTGAGTCCTCTCACGGGTATGGTCTTCATACAAAACATCTTTATGTAGCTGGGAAAAGGTCAGATAAAATGGTCATAAGTTTGTCATCATGCGTCCCCGCTGTGAGCTGATAAGGATAAATAGGAGCATACATTGCAACAAAATGCCTCTCCCACCCCCGATGGGGCTGTCTGTTTAGTTTTGCCGTGTATCTTGGCTCCAGAGATGGTTACACACATGAGCTTTTGTAAAACCCATCCTCCCTTCCTCACTGACCGAATCACTCCATTGTTGGAGCTAGAAAATGCTCACACTTGCACACTTAGGTGGGAGGACAGATGGTAATCACAGGAAACATTCAGCTGGTCACTTCTGGAAACTACTCTTTCCCAGCGTACCATGGCACAGTAGGAGAGCAGAACAGAGTTTTCATGCAGCATCTCCAAGGTGCTGGTCACCTGGGCTGGAAATAAATCTCTAGTGTGTTTTCCCCATGGTAACATCTTCTTCTGCAGCAAGGGGTGCACCAACCTAATATTTGGATTTTTTGTTATTTTAAATTAGAAAGGCTAGAGTAGTAGAATGGATTAAGAAACAAAAGCTTTAAGCCTCGGTACCAAAACTGCTTCCGACTCAGCCACTTGATGGGTTGCTGCCTGCAGCAGGATTGCATCCAATCTTCCATTCCCCGGCTCCTTTGTCTTGGACTCAGCTCTGGAACTTACTCTATAGCACTGACCCCTTAGTGCTGTCTAGGGATAGACTCATTAGTGGATAGCTTCTGAAGATGGAAGTTAAAATTATGATTGGAAAAAAAAAAATCTCCATGGAAGAAAGTTTGCCAGAACTCTCCCAAGTGCCATCCATCTAGAAGAATCCATTTAAAGAGGGGAGTTAGGCTGTTTCTGACCCAGCCATTTGTTTTATGCACTGCCAGCAATACCATCGTAGCGGAAAACATATTTTACAGTGTGCTGGGTGGCTGGAGCAGCGCTCGGAAAAACATACACTAATTCCAGGTCAGCAAGAAAGATCCAAAGCACCGAAACAAGACCCACACTGACCCCTTTTAACTCGTGAGTGAAATGTTATTTAACTCACCCAAGAAATCACAGAAAATGAAACTAAATCTCAAAGAGGAATCAAAATGCCAAAGAAAGAGTAACTCTCTTCAGGGCAGTGCTGTGAACTCAGTTTGCTCTTATTGTTGCTTTTTAAATAAGATTCTAGAGTACTGGGTCCATTATTATTATTATTTTTTTACAAACCCAACACATGTGCAAGTGGATATTCTAATTTGTCCTTTCCTTCTCATGGTTGAGAGAATATTTATGGCAGCCACTAAGGTGTGTCTGTGACTCTCAGGTAAACATTCCATTAGCTGAGTCACCTCCCTTGTCCTCATTACTATTGTTATCTGTCCCATGAGTAAAAAATTCCCTAATGCTTTTGTACTCACTTGCTCATTGTTCAGTGTTTGCTTTCTCTAAGATCTCAGTTCATCTCTGATGTTACACTAAACTAGTGTGTACCTATGACCATCTAAAAATGTCATGAAAACAATGCTTTCAAAATGCAAGGGACAGCCCTTGGGCAATGTGTATATATATATATATATATATATATATATATATATATATATATATATATATATATATATATATATATATATATAAATCTACTAAGCCCAGTTACATTTTGCTTGATTCTTCAAATTTCTCATGGTTCTGGAGTGTTCCCATTTCCCATTATTGTCACTACTAATTCCTTTAAATTTTACTCAAGCTGTGATCAAAATAGGTTACTACTTACAGCCTGGGAATGTTGTGACACAGACAACCTAATGAGACATAGAGATCCTTTAGATTCAGTTGTCCTGTGGGTTTCCTGTTTGTGCAGCTTTGCCTTTTTTGGAATCACCAGTGTCCTACCTTTCTTTTCCTGACTTGGGACTGAGACTTTCTTCAGTCCTTCTGAGGAAAGCTGTCCTTGTCTTGTGACTATCTGCTTGCTTATGAACAGTCCCTGGAGATTTTGTTATTAGTCAGAAGCAAACAATGGTCCATAGTGCTCCATGGCCTCTGTGCAGTGGAAGGCATCAGGGAGACTTCAAAGGATGCTCTGATCATTCCTACTGACTGGCTTCTTTCTGGCTGCCAGTGAATGGATGTGTCAGGAACGATTTCATGTAGTAGAAAACAACAAACCAACAAAGAATCTAACACAGTCAATTAGAGAGCTATTAGGCTGCAAAGACTCTTTAATAGAGTGAAAATTCAGGGGAAAGAAATCTGCCTCTGGGCCACAAACTGACATCAGTGTTTTATCAAACAACCTAAACACTCAGTGCAGAAGACAGTGGGAATTCTTATATTTGTGAGGCAACGGAGACAAGCATTAAACACGACAAAACAGTGAATTCCTTATCAATTTTTCAAACAAAAAGTGTGTTATAGACTTTGTCACCATTCTCTAAAAGTAATGTGAAATGTTTATAACAACCAATGTGAGATGAAAGTTACTGTGAAGCATAAAGTTTTACTGTGGTCTTTCAAGTTCTCCAAAGTTTTTAAGAATCCACAAAGTACATTTCTAACTACACAGTACCTGGACAGATGGATAAGTGAAGTGTCATTATGACCACCCAACTCTGGACTATATGATGATAAATGTATGAATGATATTTTTCAAAGCAATTAAAAGTGTGGACACATCTACTACTGGGAAATGTAGAGAGGACCCTATGTATGTGTTTCAAGTGCTTGTATTCCACAGCCACGAGCAATTCTTCCCATTACACAGGTAATCAGACTTCTCTATCTGAAAGTCAAAGCTCTTACTTTGTCTTGGAGAACTCATCTCTAGGGAAGTTATCAGATTATATATGGTAAAAGGTAAGTAATGACAATGGAAAATTGAGAAGGATAGAAATGTTGCTATAAAGGAGAATTGTTGTAAGGAGCATAGTGACACACGCTCATAATCACAGCACATAGAAGGCTAAGACTGAAGGACTGGCATATCTTCAAGGGCAGCCAAGACTGCACAGTGACATTCTGCCTCAAACAAAACAAAACAAAACAAAACAAAAAACCAAAAACATCTATGAGCCCAATAACTCTACACCTAGATTTTTCATCGGAAAAAAATAATTCAAAAGAAGGAAGTGACTTTCTTGACACACATTTTCTTGTTTTCCGTAGGAAAAGTGCGAGAACGACCTCACTGTTCACTGAGGTTATGGATTCAGGGAGATCACGTGACCTGATAGATAGAGCCTTACAACCACAAACTCCAGAGGTTAGAGAGTCTCAGAATAGCCAACTTCCCACACTGAAACAGAACATCTCCCCCTAGAAATATTGAAAATGTGTATGCGACTTTGTTCAAAGACTGAAAAGAAATTGAGAAACCTGAAAACACTAGAATTAATTAGACCAAGTGAGTTATATAAATGCTTAGGAGCAGTATACACGTGTATAATTAATTTATTCAATATTATTTACCAATATTAAGCTGCATATGTAATTTTGGTGTCTGGTTGTACTGTTAAATCATAACTGGATTAAGAGAAAATAGAAATTCATAATTTTAAAAAGGTTTTAGATGAGGAAGCATCAATTAATTAAGGTCAAGAGATACAGGAGACTAACACCTGAAAATCAAGAGAGAAATTATAGTTTGAGGCCTGAAAGCGAAGGAGCCTTGTTGCTGATGGACACTTAGGTTAGAATCTTTCATTTATCTCTTTGCTGCGTGAGAATCCCAAGACTCTGATCCAGCTTTGAGCTTCTGGGCTGTGGCAGTGCATGGAAAACTAACTGAGAGCGTTAGAGAAACGTCTTTGAGTTCAGTGTGATGCGGATGGCCCTCATCCTCTTTTATTATTGCTGCAGACTTCAGAACCTCACTAGCAAAACAGGGAAGTGAATAGACAAGTCCACTACAGGTGTCCACCATCAGGATCCCATGGGCCCGTCACTTCCCGTGATCCTCTCTGTTCAGTCTCAACTTCAGTGTCCACTAGAATAAGCATAGCCGTCTTGTTTGCTCAACCAGAAGTGAGTGTGGTGTAGTGTAAAGAATATTGTTTTACGTCGGGAAGGTTTGAGGTATGTTCTTCACCCATCATACATTAGACTTTAGCAAGTAGCTTTCCTCTCAAGGCATCTGTGTTTCCCCTCATTTGTAGTATTGCATCGAAACGTGTCTGCGTGAAAGGGCTTCACTGGACAGGATTAGAACACAAACCCTATACATCAGTGATGGAATGGACTTACTGGCCAGAAGAGAGAGGTTGCTGGACAGGAAGTGGTTCTTGATCCTCAGAAGTGGAACCAATGTGTGGGCACATGATTGCCAATGGGGAGGTACCACAAGCTTATCATGCCTGGAGAGTAACGGAAGGATGTTTTCACCATTCAGATGAACAACAGCAACAGCAACAACCTCTGAGGAGGAGAAAAAGGTTTTGCTGTATTGGGTTTTTGTCTCACAGTTTCAGAAGGCTCAGACCACAGTTGGAGAGCCCCATTGCTCTTTTTGCCTGTGCTGGAGCGGGACTATCATCTTGGGAGTTTGTAGTAGAAAACACTGCTCACGTTGTGGTGGCCAGGCTTCCAACGCTTTCTTCCAGGGTAGGACTCCATGAACCTAATCAACTCTCTTCCAGGATGTCACAAGTTCTGTGTGTTCTACCTCCTCCAAGTGGTGGCATGGGCTGGCTATGCCTTCAAGGCAAGCTTATCCATGCCCAGTGCTTCTCTAGGGGAACACTTGAGCTTCTGGTCTCAGGTCTTCCTTCAAAACTCCTTTCTCTCCCCATTATCTCAGCTACCACACCGATGCCTGCCTGAACTCACCTGTTTGACTTTTTCCCTGAGTGCCTTCTAGGACAACTTCTTAAGAAAGTTGGTGACAGTTTCCCTTCCTTGTTCCTTAAGCCCTGCCCTGCACCCGCCTTTTTCGAGCACGGTTAATACAAAAAAATGCACTTTCCCCACTCCCTCCCACAGCTTCCTTGTCTTTTGAGTCATGCCGGTTCTGATTCTGTGGTCCCTGGTGTACCTCCGCAATGAAGAATGTGTTTAAGAATACCAGTTCTCTTAGGTCATTTTCTTGGAACTCACCTCTATTCGTTAGTATTTTCTGCTTCACTTCCTTTTCTCCAGAGAACATTCTCTAAAAGACACGTGATAAATACGATTTCTGTAGGTAAGAACATCTCACATACGAACTTTCGTTTCTGTGAGTTTGACTTTTGCCATAAAGTAGCATAAATAGTCATGAATCTCCCATGAGGATTAAACAAGACAATCTTCACTACAGATCTCTACACAGAGAAGTTATCTAAGTACCTTGTTTTTCTGTTTCTCTTTTCTCTTTTGTCATGGTACAAATGAATCTCTAGGATTGTTCCCCATAGGATTGGGGACACTTGGCTCTACAGTGTTACAGTTTCTAAGCTGGACTCAGAAACACAAAAACTAATCAATGACCGTTTCTCTTAAGCAATGTTTATATTGTTGCCTGCAAAGATGGTACCCTGGACTAGGAGACAGTAAATACATATGGCTCTGTTCATTGTCTTAGAGCTCACAACCACTGGCTTTTTTTGCATCCAGGCTCTTAGCACATTAGAAATAAGAACATTCTTCTTTGTGGCAAATTAAACTGAGTGGCCAGGTTAGATATTACTCCATTTGTTTCAGAGAAGGCTAATTCTAAGTTGTCCATAGGATCTCAAATCAGGATTTCAAGATGTAAGATTCTAGAGTTTTGTAGAATGTGCAGGGGGTGACTAATATTCAAATGTTCGCTGGGCATGGTGGTTCATACCTTTAATCCAAGCCCTTGGGAGGCAGACACTGGCAGATCTCTGTGAGTTCAAGGTCATCCTGGTCTACAAATCAAGTTCCAGGACAACCAAAGCAAAAATCCTGTTTTGAAGAGTTCACTCCACACCTATACACATTTAAAAAGTGTGTTCAATGTTGATTTTTATCAAAGTAATATCCTGAATTATCTTATTTCCATTCATAGTAATAATTGTATAAGTGAATAGGGCATCTAACTGATCAAAAAAATAAAATAAAAGAGTAGTTAGTGTTTATAGCATTTACATGTGAGACTTTTAACTCTGCTAGCCCTTTCTAATATTTATCAGAGTTGATTCTGAGCTAGAGTCATGCTACTGTCGCCATTGCTTTGGCACGGAGTGGTGATAAGGAAAGGAGATAAAATGCATAAAGAGCTTGATCATTTTGAAGTATAGAGTTCACTGCAATAAATATATCCAAGTTCAACCTGGTAATCATCAAGTATATGTCCCCAATATAGACACTTGATCACATTTTTACAATGCCTCAGTTACCTTTAAACGGCAAATATGATTTCATTAAAACAAATTTCCAAATATATTCTTTGGAAAAGCTCATTTAGACAACAGGTTTCCCATCAATAGATGCCATGATCTTCTGATTCCTCTTGTGCTGAATGAAATAAGTCTACAAAGAGTTTTAACAGCTATTTCATCTTTTACCCTTGATACCTCATGTCCGTCTTTACTCTTTCATTTCCTTCCTCTAAAGCCTAAACCACATTAGCGCCCAAGACTTGGTGTTCTGTGTTTGTTCTTGGGATTCTGCTACCTCACTTCTGTTTATTTGGCTCTTCGCTTGCTTCAGATACTTCTGTAGTGCTGTGCACGGTCTCCACACATAGTAGCCCTCCATGCAAGAGTGAGTGAGGTTTTCTTTCTGTCTTTGCCCCAACTAAGATCCTGTATCTATTAAAGACCAAGTTGGCATTATAATTTTTAACCAACTGATAACATGAACATTATTACAAACTGGTACATCTTAAGTCTTTAAAGACTCATCTTTTACAAACTGATATGTAGACCTGCTTTCCACATTCCACCGTCTGACCCCTCTCCTCTGCATCATCATTAGTACCTCTTTTTCCAAACCATAATCAAACTCTGTCCTAGTCTTCCCTAGGGATGTTTTCTTTTAACCACAGTTTAGGGCTTACTCTCCATGCTATTTGTGCACCTTTCAAGCATGTCATTTCATTTCTCCATGGAATCTTGCACTTCATCTCATACCTTTATGTGTGTGATGTTAGGGATGATATCATTGTTAAATGGCTTCAGGGATGAGAATGTCTGAGTCCCATGACGAACATGAATAGGAATGTTGACTATATAACCCCTTAAACCAGAAAGACTTCAATCTTCCTTAACCTTATTGCACATGGCAGTACAGGTAATACACAACCTTCATCAGAGGCGCAGAGTGGTGCAAATGGAGGACACTGATATGACCTTATCAGTATCTGGGAGTCAAATCTTTGAGAAAAAAAATCCTCTAGAATCCATCTATATCAGCTGTAAACAGAAGGTCCATAAATGTCAACTGTGCAGACTACTTCTTAGTGAAATTTCAAGGGGCTGTTTTCATGAATACAAAAATTCACACTATATTTTAAATTTTATTTTTCTCCAGTTAGATGTCTCATAATAAACGATCTGGCCATTATGCTAAAAATGGGTACTTTTTCAGAACGCTAAATTTAGAAATAGCATGTGAACTGGTAATTCCAGTCCTGGGGACACATCCAACAGAACTGACACAAGTTACACAAATGCTTGTACGCACGTGTTCGTGAAAGTACTATTAATGGAAGGCAAAAGGAGAAACAATCTTAAATGTCCATTAGCAGATAGATAGAAAATTCAACTGTGATATAGAGATATACTCATTAGCTATAAAAAGAAACGAAATTGTGATACATACTGTGAAATAGTTGAATCTCTAAAACTTTAAGCTATGTGAAAGAAACCAGACATACAAGGTCACACTGTGGCTGCTTCTGCCTTTATGAGATGTCCAGAATGGACATATTTGTCCTGGAAGAAAACAGATTGGTCATTTCCTGGGGCTAGGAAGGAAGATAACAAGGAGTAACTTCTTAATAGACAGAGGGTGTCTTGAGGTTAATAAAAACATTTGGAGACTGAATAGGGCAGGGGCTGTAGAACACTGTGAAATGTGCTAAGTGCCACTGAAGAGTAAACTCTAAAATGGCTTCTTTGCACTATGTGACTTCTACCTCAAAATTTATGAAGTGTATTCTCTAACCTTACCCAATGTGTTGAACGGAGCTGCTGTTTCTATACATGTATTTCTGGCATCATACGGTAAGAGTGAAAGAAATCCCTACAAAAGGGCCCAACCCTCAGAGGATTTACAAATCCTTTCAAAAGGTAATCCTAAGGAAAGCACTTGGATAGTGTCACAAATCAGACCACAGTACACATACGTTGTCTCCTGTCCCAGTTTTGTAGCTAGGCTTTGACCCTGGGCAAGTCGTTCTGTGTCCTTTAGTCACAGGAAGAGAAGATTGAATGTGAAAGTCTCTAAAACTTCTCCCAGGCCAGAAAGGGTTGAGATATTTTAAGCACTTTTGTATGCTGGAGTTAAAACATGTCACGGAAAGTAAATACCAAGGTAATATATGAGTGGCAAAGGTTCCTGGGAAATCCCTCAGAAGATGGCAGAAGGGTTGTGGGCTATTGCTTAGCCTAGAAGGCTGGTCTGGAAGAGTGGCTACTGTCAAGAAGTATGTCAGCATATATTGGCAGAGCTGGTAGAAGCAAGTCAGTTTTCTGGGAAAAATGTTTTCTTAAATTATAACACATAGTCACTCACAGACTATCTTCTATCTAAAACACCCAAAAGGAGGAGCCATACCTAAGGCTACTCATGTAAAATCCTTTACAACTCTGAAAATGCATCAGCCACCCAACCTCATGTGCACTGTTTTATAATTATGATAGTTTCATTCTATCATTCATAAATTTCTTATATCCAATTAGACCCATTGGCAATGTGAAAGTAATGACCTACAGTTGGCATGAGAAAGATTCAGGTATGCAAACACAGAGAGGAATAACTGTCCATGCTTATTGTGCAGTGCCAAGAGTCAAGTCTATTGTTAAGTCTCCACATGAATCACATAAAACAAGGTGCCCCATAAACAATAATTACATTAATGCCTACATAGGAGTGTCTTCAACATCCTAGAGGAGATGACTAAGAGGGGTAATGTCTCTTGGAAGAGGAGCATGGCTGTAGTCATCTGATTTTACCGTTACCATGGTACAGTCTGCATGCATGGATGCTTTCTTTCTCACCCCTTTACAGCACAGACGTGCCCTTAGAACCATGCTCTCCTCTCTGATATTCCATGTTGTGTGTTGACTAGCAAACTCAAAGTTCCCTCTCTGGGAGGCTTTTCTGACATTTCATGGCTTCAGTCTATTGTTCAATCTATTATTGACAACACCTTTGTTGTTGTTGTTGTTGCTTTATTCAACTGGAAAGGTTCCCACCTCCTCCAATAAATTCCCTTGCCACCTCCTATCTCCACATGTGGGTTGAGGCTGTGGGACAGAGGGGAGATGATACAGAAAAGACATTGTAAGAGTTAGTGGCAATGGATTCCACAATGGCATGGCTCAAAAGGCCCGTGCTTACCTGTGGCCACGCTCAAGATGAAGGCTCTTTTGCCTCCCTCTGATTGGCCCTCCTCAATGTATATTAACACACAGCACAAACAGGTATGTACAGTCCGATCCCCAAACCAACTGCCCCAGCCATTGCCCCTGGCTCCTCAGATGCTGGGGAGGCAGGCTACCCTTTAGAATAGCAGGCAAGAAGGGCTTTCTTTTCTTTTCTTTTTCTTTTTTTTTTTTTTTTTTGTCCCCTTTCACACCTTCCTCAGCAATTTTCTGTGGCAGAAAATTTGGGAATGGAAAGAAGTACAGTTGCAAAAAGAAAAAAAAAAAGCTGTTTATGAATAATGGAACACTCCAAATCCATCTGGTTCTGAGAGTTGGGTTTTTTTTTTTCTCTCTCTCTTTTTTTTTAGTTTTCTCACTCCAGCCAATTATATAGTATGCTTGAGTGCGATCTGGTTCTGTCCCCAGGCTCATGCTGCTCTCAGATTTCTACATTGATAGTTGCTACCAACATTGGAGGTTAGTAGCCATATGGTAGCCCAATATGGCGCTTTATACACTGCTTGTGATACCGTGGGTGATATTGTGGCCAACATAAATCCACATTGTAGTAGGTGCTGAAAACGGAGGACCTGGGGCGGGGAAAACGGAAGGCCTTCCCAGATTCTGGCAATGTGCAATGATTTTTCCTTTTCAGTTAAGGACGCTCTGGGCATATTCCATAAGTTTTCCTTTTGGAGCTGACATATATGCAGTGTCTATCTGAAAAAAAAAAGTCAATATCCCATGAGGAAGATAGTATAAAAGACACTTTCATTTAGGGAAAAGGTGTTCCTGTTATATCATTCTCCAGGTAGCCATGTATGATCTCTCTCTCTCTCTCTCTCTCTCTCTCTCTCTCTCTCTCTCTCTCTCTCTCTCCTTCTCTCTCTCCCTGTGTCTCCCTTAAAATGTTCATATTTTCAACATAGAGAAATTACATTTTTTTTTTGTATTTCAACATACAAAATTAGGAATGATTATAAATCGAGCATCTATCTGTATGTATCAGCACGGATCGTCAAAAGAGAAGTATATGCTACAAAATAACTTTTACATCCTAGGTCCTGTAATTTTTATATCAGTTATTCTTTACCAGCATAAAGTACTTACTTTGCAGAGGAATTAAAACCTTTATATTTACCTCTTAAAATAAATCATTTTCTTTTCCTTGCTCGGGCTTCTTTGAAGGCTTTACTGGAAATTCCTCTTATGATCATCTCTTTTAGGAAATGAGAGCTGCTCCATGGAAGTGCAACAAGTGGCCCAAGGTTGTGCAACCGAGGCAGAGATGGGTCGCTGATCCGTTCTGCTCCAAGTCACTTGCATCGAAGTGTTGCTATCTTGTTAGCTTCTGAATGCTCCGTTTTCTACCTGTGCCCTGGTGATGCAAGGCCAGAGCAGACAGAGACAAAGCAGGCACAGGCATCTATCTAGCTTCCACTGCCTCCTCTTCTTCAAAACAGGCTCCATGGGAGGGATCTGGATATGATGTGAAAACATGTTTTTTTTTTTTTTTCTCTATGTGCTTAAAGCAGGTAGGTGATGCTCTCTCCCCTCTCCCACAAGGAACTTCAGCTTTCATTGGATGTCTCAAGACCCTAGGGTTTTTTTTTTTTTTTTTTTTTTTTTTTTTTTTTTTGCCCTAGATATTACGACTAAGCTATAATCTTTCAGGCAGAGACATAATTTTAATACGAACATATCTCTCCCTAATAGCCAAGAAACGCTGTATATTTCAGGCAGATGGCCTAAAGTTAATACCTGTAGAAGAAGGTACAAAAACAAGAATACTTACAATGAGCTTACCCAATGTGTATGCAAAATTTCATTCCAATTATCCTAAAGTTGATGCCTTAATAAATGAGATGGCTTCCCGAGCTAAACCGAATAGGATACTAACATTACAAGGGGCTGGAGAAGGGGCTCAGTGGATACGAACCCTGGATGTTCCTCTAGAGGACCTGGGTTCAATTGCCACCACCCACATGACAGCTTACAACTGTAAGTCTGTAACTCCAGTTCCAAGGATCTGTGGCACTGGAAATATATGTGGTGCATGCACATATATATATATGTGTGTGTGTGTGTGTGTGTGTGTGTGTGTGTGTGTGTGTGTGTGCATATATGCAATATCCGTATCTATAGAATAAAATAAATACATCTTTAAAAAAGATGTGTTTTTAAAAATTGCAGACTTTTTTTCAATGCTGTATCTAAAGCCTAGAATAATTGACAGCAGGTTTTCTGAGTATTTTGCACTTCCTAAAGAGTCTTGACTTGTTTTATCTAGCTATGCTGTTTTCCACCTTAGAATCATTAGGACTTGCGTGGTCTTATGGGCCTCTGTGATTTCTTTCCCTCATTGTTTCCTAGATTTTTAAGAGGCTGATTATCCACCCATGGCTCTAGGTATCATCCAACAATCTTTTTATTCAATTGAACCAAAGTACTAATGTTGAGATTGATATTTATCAACTTGTTGTTATTTAGTGGGTGCAGTTTTGATTTTTTTTTAATTAAAAATGTATACCATTTTTTTCTCTTATTCAGAAAATGGGGAGAACAGGTTATGGCATGATGGGCTGATTAAAGTAGCTTCCACTGTTGAGTGAGCAGCTGGCTCAAAGTCTAGCCTGCGGGTATCTTCATTCGTCCTTTATCTTCTTGTAAATGGTTTCAGGCTTCTCCAGTAGAAGAGGTTGGGGGGGGGGGGTTGGTGGTGATATTTTCTCTAATTCTACACGACGAGCTGAAGGCTCTTGCTGAACTGACTGACTACTTTCTCAGCTGTGCTGTTCCATGCCACACTTCTGCTACGGAGCCTGGCACAGGACAGCTCTCAGCGACGATGGCAGGTAGTCATAAAGCCACAAGCCATGTGCACACTCTTTCCCCATCTGTCCTGTCTGTGCGGTGGGCACCATGAGCTATGCTAGGAAGAGTGCTTCCTTATTCTGCCTTCTAGAACAAACAACCCTGTGCGGCATCTGCTTACAGGGCAATTTACTCCTCCTCTAATTTCTGATTATTTTTCTTGATCTGCCCATGAGCTAGCTTTGCTATGTTTAACTCATTTAATATGCATTTAAATAATAGCAAGATTTGTTAAGATTTCCTCATTTGGTTTGTACAGAAATCAGTAGGGGGAGGGGGGAAGGGGGGAAGAACAGAGCCTGGGGCAAAAGCAGGCATCTGAAAACAGATGGCCAGTGAGCTCCTACCAGTGAACATGGCTGACAAACAGTAGGAGTGACCTGCTCCAATGTATAACCATGGAGTCTTCAGGGGGGGAGAATTGCCAGCTAAACAGGTCCCTCAGTGACTTTGGCCTTGCTTTGTAGCAGCGCCATCAAACCTCCTTTACTGGTAGTGCAGTGGGCAGCAATAGTGTTATACAACTCTGTTTCCATAACTACACTGCCAGAGGTATGTCATGCTACTTGCATCTGTTTGACTTCATTCAGAGAGAGCTGATGGGAGCCAGCATGTTCAGGATTAGGTAGTAAAAGCCCCAGGAGAGTTTTCCTAAATTTCAGACAAGAAGAAGCCACTGGTACATCTGGATTCAGCCTACAATCATCTCCCTTCCCTGGCAAGTTCAAAGAGTCTGGAAAGCAAAACAAATATATTGTACTCGACTAAACAGCTCTCCTATGGTGGTGGTATCCTTCTGTCTCATATGACCTTACCTTGGCCTGAAGGTCCACTGTGTTCCACAGCTAGTATCCTATGTCCCTCTGCATTCGGGCATTTATTCTTTATGTTTTCCTCAAGCCTTTCAAATGGTGCCTTCCTGTCTTCCTCATGCCAACCACGTACCAAATTCCACATCACTTCAAGCTGGAGCAATGGCACCCTTCCATCTGGTCTCTTTATCTTGTTCATTAGGACAATACCCTGGAGTTGCTGGGATGCTTAAGAAACTTCTCTGGGCTGAGGATGCCCCTTGGTGGATAAATGACCCAGCATGCATAGGCAAGGTACTATGCTAGACCCTCAGAACTGGTGGACGGGTAACAATCTCTAGATTGCATGTCAATCACTGGGCATTCTGTCCTCTGCCACTCCTACTAACCTCTTCAGATAATGAGTCATTATCAGAACTTCTCATATATTATTGCATGAAATTTTCCCAAGGAGACACAAACACTTATCCACTCCCCCCAAAACAGGTCTTCAGTGACAGACCAAAGTAATGATCACACCTAATTCCATTGTTGTGACCCAAAGAATTCATCGGTCTTATTTAGAGAAGCAAGTATGGAACTCTTTTTTTTTTTTTTTTTAAAGATCTTGGCTGACCCCCAAACAGTTGCATCATTGAAAAGTTCACTCCACATGGACAACAACTTCCCCATAGCTGTGTTGAAGCCTCCACCATCAGTTAATATCCCACACGCTATATTCTCTGACCTCCCCAGACCAAGAGACCACATAGCCCTGAGACAGAATCACATATAGTTGATAGATAGGTGTAGGAGCCTGTGGCTGAGATCTCTGATGAGGGTATTCTAAAGTAGAATACATACAGTATATCCCATTATGACAAACATGATGCAGACAAGTAGAGCAGGGGAGGCAGAAGGAGAGAACCAGCATGGGTGTGGACCACCTGTCCACCTAGAGAGTGGAACTCCGGGCTTAGATAAGAAATGTTTCCACACAAGGAACAAATGCCCTGACCACGAAATGAGACATCATTTCAGATAATGGGATTTTTCAAAAGAAAGAAAGCATTCCAAACAGAGATACTGGGCTAGGGATATAGTTGTGCTGGAAAAGCGTTTGACTTAAAGGTATGAAAATGTGGGCAACCAAATCGCCAGAACTCACATAAGAAGGCTAGGCATGATGGCATGTGCTTATAATCCCAGGGCTGGGGAGGTGGAGATAAGCAAATGGCTAGGGTTCTTTGGCCAGTCAACCTAGCTGTCTCAAAAGACAAAGTGGATTGTGCCTGGCTACTGATTCTGGAGGTTTACGCTGGCCTTCACATGCATATGACATGCACGTGTACCCACACCTAGACAGCCACACATAGGTGTGTGCACATTGAGACCAAATGTACACACACACACACACACACACACACACACACACACACACAGAGAGAGAGAGAGAGAGAGAGAGAGAGAGAGAGAGAGAGAGAGACAGACAGACAGACAGACAGACAGACAGACACAGAGAGACAGAGAGACAGAGACAGAAAGACAGAAAGACGGAGACAGTAGGGACAGAGAGAGAGAGAGAGAGAGAGAGAGAGAGAGAGAGAGAGAGAGAGAGAGAGAGAGAGAGAGAGAGAGAGAGAGAGAGATTTAGAAATAGTCCATGTAACTATCAATACAAAATACAAATAAAGTAAAAGCAATAAGGATATTTTTCTAATCTTCTTAAGCTAACTTCCTTCCCTTGTTTATTCTGCCAGCTGCACAGAAGTCTAAGGAACCCATCCTACTGGGGTCTGTATACAGACACAAGGCTCATAGTCTCACGCTTTGTAACTATAAACACAGAAGGGCCTTTGGTGTAGTTTCATAATGCTTAGAGTTCAGTATTCTCAAGCAAGAATCCCCAACCGCGCTCCTCACGGGAAAGGAAGGAGTGGAATTTCTAGTCTGGTGAGGCAGGTGCCTTTCCTTTTTCAAATCTTGTATGACTGCTTGCTGGATAATTCTGGAAATAAATCCTGGAAAATGTATGCAAAGCTAAGTGTCCAGTTCATAATTTCATCTCCAGAGGAAGCCGGCCAGGCGTCTCAGAACGTAATGCATGTACAACCCAGACTCTAAATTGAAAATGAGCATGCTTTAAACAAGTCCAGTGGAACAGAATCAACAGGACTAAAAACACCATATGCTTCTAGCAGGAAAAGTCGTTCGGAGCAATATGCCATGATGGTATAATTGAGTAAGGATCCAATTGCATCAGGACCAGCTAGGACATCAACCAGGCCTGATAACTTCTGTTGGCTGGTTAAATTGACATATTAAAGCAAGGAAACTCTTGTAGTCTTTTTTTTCTATTAGGTAAGAAACATATCACTTGACTTGCCTTTTACTTTTTCATAAGGATGGACTAGGCAATTTGGGCCAGTGGGGATGAATAGGAAAGCCAGACACATATATTTTCTTTACAGATATACCACTGCTAACAGACTCAGGAAAGTAAGTAGGCTTAGGACACAAGGAAAGTCAGAGGCCCCGGGAATGGAGTAAGTGTGGGCTTTGGAGCCACTTTCCGTCTGGTTGAAGGTGTCATTGAGGACGTGGTAGTCAAGAGGTTGAGGGCTTGTCAGTCTTCCTGACCACCCAAGGCAAATCTAGGATTGGAAGGTAGGGTCTGGAAGGGTAGCAACTGGCACTCCTGTCTCAGGTGAACCAAGGGTGAACAAGTGCATGGAAGTAGAGAGTCTCTCAGTTTCTAGCCTTCCTAAGCAAAAGCTGAGAAAAGAGAATTCCAGATGTATAACGTAGCCAGTGCCCGGCAGAAACAACTACAGAAGAAAGAGGAAGCATAACCTTGGGCCTTACATTGTTCCCATAAACCATTTTTAATACATAATACTTGAAGCACAATAACACATTAGTAGCTTATAAGAAAATAAAGCCACATAAATGAAAAAAAAAAAAATAGAAACCTCAGGTGTCACACATATCACTAAGGAATGAGTTACGGAAACTACCAAACATAGAACTTAAAATAAATGTATCTAAGAAGATGGTAGAGAAACACAGCACTCAAGGGAAAAAAAAGTCAAAATAAGAATAAAAACCACATTGGCACCTGAGTGATCATATAAAATACAGTTAAAAAAAAAAAAAAACTGGGGAAGGGAACTAAGCACCTTACAGGATCACTTGCAGCTTTAAATACACAGGCAACTAAATAAAAAGCCATGAACTAAAGTAAGAACAGGAAAGTTTTTATTTCAAAAGAAGAGCAAAAAATTTATTGACTAGAAAATAAATATACAGTAGGAAAAAAATGAACTGATAAATGGCATATTAGAAAAATTATAACATAATCACTGTAATTTTATGGATAAATTTTTACCAAGAAATATATTAGGAGAAAGAAACAACTTATTTTAGGTTCATAGGTCATGTCCTGGGGGGGGGGGGACTACTAGTTAGCAAAACAAATACAACAGTAAATAGACCATTTGAGTAATATTATTATTTTAAAGAATTGAATCAGTGATTTGAAATTCTTGCTGCACCCAAATTTCAGGTCAGATAGTTTTGCCAGAAAATTCTATATTGTATCAGGGAAGGTTGAAAAAATAATTTTATAGTAAATATTTCAAAGAATGAATTAAAAGAGGGTAATCCATAGTTTACGAGAATGTTATAACCCAGTATCATTACTCACAAAATGGACTAAATGGGAACCACAAGGTGTTAGGAGGGGATCTACATTAAAATGCCTAAAATACAACATACAGTAGAAAATACTGGCCAGGACCAGTGTGAACCCCCATCACAGGAATGCTACTTGGTTACAATATCTTGGCAAACAGTTCAGAATTTTTCTCTCTTTCAATGTTGAAGATATACCTATCCTGTGGTTTCTTTTTATTTTATTTTATTTTACTTATTCACCTTAAATGCCATTTGTAAGCCTCTCCCCCTTCTCCTCTCAGTCCTGTCCTTTCTTCCTCCTCCCCCATTTCTGCTGCCCTACTCCTCAGAAAAGAGCCCCCTGCCATTATGTTGATGTGTAGACAGTTCAACTGGCCAGTCCTTAGGAGTCTTTAGAGTCCTGACAATATCCTATGTCACCACCTACATCCTTTGTCATCACCTGCACCAGGTACATGTAATATAATCTGCCTGCCACCCCTGCACCACATCCCTCCTCACTTCCTTGGCTTCTTTCTCTCTGTCCCCCTGGACCACCCCTTCCTCCTTTCTTTCTCTCCTCACTCCCTTCCATAATAAATCTCCTTATAACAGATATGTTTCAAGGATGCATATTTATTAATATTACAACACACGCACATCAAAGTTGCTTCAAGACTAAGCTATCCTCTTCCACTGAGGCCAGGCAAACTTCGACCCAAAATTGACCTTGCTGCTAATATGTGCAGGGATAAAGATAGAGCAAAGATTGAGGGAATGTTCAAACAATGCCTGGTCCAACATGAGACTCACCCCAAGGGAGAGATGCAACCCCTGACACTATTAAGGATACTCTGCTGTGTTAGCAGAAGGGAGCCTCTGGGGGCATGCACCCCAAAGATGTTGAGACTCACAGCCAAATATTAGGCTGAGCACAGGGAACCTTGTGGAAGAATGGGGGAAAGGATAGAAGCACTCTGAGGGGACAAGAATTCCACAAGAAGATCTCAACATATTCAAATAACCAGGGTCCAGGGTGGCTTACAGAGACTAAAGCACCAACCATGTATTTTGAGGCAGAGATTATGCATGGACTGGATCTAGTTCCCCTACATATACACAGCTTTATTTGGGTCCCCTAGTAAGGGGATCAGGGGTTGCCTCTGACATGGACTTTGTTGCCTAGTTTTAGATCATGACCTCCTGGTGGAGGCTGCCTTGCCTGGCCTCAGTGGAGGAGGATGTGCTTGCTCAGTTCTGTGATTTCTTAATTCTTTTCATCAACACACCCAATACAACATGTACAAGTATGTACCAAGTGACTGAGACCAGAAAATGTAGACTATTATTTTGAAGAAACCTCAACCCACATGTAGCAAAAGACCATCAATAAGTAGTTCATGCTTATGTAATGTTGAACACACAAAAAGATAGGTAAACTTTACTACACCTAAGAACTTGACGAGACTTCCAAGGAAGCTATAGATAAATAGAGCCAAACACAAAAGATTACTAAGTTTATAGGAATTTCAAAATTAAGCAAACATCAACTATCATGCTTAGGCATCATTATAGTGGTACTCAATACATAAAGAGTGACGAAATAATGACCACCAAGCTAGGAGGATAGTGATTTTGAGGGAAGATTTTTCTGGAGATGAGGTTTAGAGGGGACATAAGTGACAGCATTGAATTTACACACCTTTGTAGGTGTCACTGAAAACATTTGGAAAGTGTTTTACATCCACAATTGTTAAAGCTTTGAAATCAGGAGAAAGGGTTGATATGCCAGGACATGGAGTATTTTTAAACTACCCAGCCAGTTGCTTGAGGATCACAGAGAGGGTGCTAACAGCCCTGTCTGCAGCCTCTGCTTCTCTTGGCAAAAGCAGGAATCCTCCTCTTTGATCTCTCTTGGAAACATGATAACATCACAAGTTTCTCTCTCTCTCTACTTCCTGTTATCTAACAAACATGAAGTTTGGGGCACTGTATATTCTATTATTTAAACTGTTTCTCCACTTACAATGTAGAGAGAAAGTTTGGGAAGCAATCATCCAAGCCATATATTTGTTTCCTTTTCACATAAGTCCTCTGTCACAAATGCCTGTGGAGTTTAAGTTTCTGATGCTGTTTACAACGGTCACAGTGTCCCTATGTAGTGATTTAACAAGTCTTATAGGCCAAGAAGGGACTTAGACTTTGGAGAAAAATGTGTGAATGTGTACTAAATATCTCTAATGATCACTACAGAAATATTCTATGATTTGGGAAATATGTGCTCAAATACTGACCCTTTTTTCTGATGGAATGTGACTTAGGATTTTTTTCTGTGTGGATATTATGTTAGCTTTCAGTCCCTACAATAACAACATGTGATACAATAAAAGGACTAAAGGTCGACCTTGGCTCATGTTTGCCGCCCATAGTTGCTTGTCCCATTTCTTTGGGTCTGTGGACCTCCAGTACATTATATTGGGGATGTGGGACAGAGGAAGCCATTTACTTCACAAATCCAGGAAGCAAAGATAGAAATAAGAAATGGTCAAACTACCAACATCCATATTTAGGACATAGCCCAAAGACCTCACTTCCTAAAGATTCAACCATTTCCCCATAGGGCTCCAGGCTGGTGACCAAAGCTTTTATATGTGGACTTTAAAACCATATTTCAAATGCAAATTATATCTGGTATCAAAGGCTTTATCTACCTAGGTGGTGGACATGTTATGTAATGACAAGAGTGTATGTATGTAGTTGGGTGTTTTTATGTGTGTGAAATGGATTATTCTAAAGCTGTTTAATAAATACTGCTTGAACATTTACATCAGAATCAACAAGCTATAAACATCACATATTAGAGAATATTTTTGAGGGAATATGGCACTTTGATGGCTAGGTTTTGCTTTTCTTTGTGTAAGATGTAGAATCTTATGCCCAGTTCTACAGCCTTAACAACTTTGTCTCTTCCTTTGATTGCTCTTGTTCCCCATGTAGTAGGCAAGGCCAGTGTTTCATGAAATAATACCACGAGAAGTCTCCTTTCTTAATGATGTCTGTTTTCTGCTCTCATTGACCTTCCTTGCTTAGCTCCACATCTCTGTTCTGGTCACACTCAAATCTGGACTACTTAACCACCTTGCCCCTCCCGAGCCCAGGATGCTGCAAATCACAAAGCAGATCATTCCTACATTTGTATCTGCACTTCTCTTTGAAAGACTGGTTTCATGACATTGAGAATACTTAAGTATTGATTCTTTACAGAATGTGTCATTATATGCTGTGTATTCCCAAACAAGCTATCCAGGTGTTGCCTGGAAAGTTCCTAGAGCCTCTGGTGCTGCTCTGAGGAAGTGAGGAACTGAACTCCCCAGAGGCAATTACTGATTCTGAGCCTCAGGCAGAAAGCGATGAGCTGTCTATACTGATACCTTCTTCAGGTCTTCTGATACTGCCATGACATAGCTGGATGTGCAGTGGGACCATTTCTGGTATAATAATTCTAGGATGCATGCATCTCAATTTAGTTAGTTAGTTGAAAATTCAGTTCCCCATCAGAAAGAACAACACTGGCTTTCTTTGAAGGTCTAACTGCCCTGGCCTTGTGAAGACCAAATTTGTGTCACATAGGTTTGTACTACAGTGGCACCAAATAGTTTCAATTGGAAGGAATAGTTGGTGTTTCTCTAGAAAATAGTAATGAAAAAAGTGCTCATCACTTCTGCCCCAGTCAGTCATTTATTTAACAATCTGCTGTGAATTGTAATGATAGTTACTGAGAATCTACAAATAAATTAAAATCTCATCTGACTACAAAAACTCAATCTAATACAGCAAGTTGAACAGCTGGGAAAAGAACATGTTTCAGAGGAAAAGGAGCATCAAGATCTATAATAAAACCTTATTTTTGAAGCTTTGTCTAGCATCCTTCCTTTCTCTTCTTCCCTCTCTCTGGCCCTTTCCCCCACCCACTCTCCCTACCTCTGAAATTTGCTTCTCACCCCCAAATTGCTCTAGATATGTATCAAAAAAGTATTCATTTTTAACATTTCAGTTCTTGATTTGAGCTCTATGCCCCTGAAATGTGGCCTTTACCTCCCTCTAGAAATGCCCTTTCTCCTCAGTTTCCATGGTGATGAGTTCCCTTTCATAAGATTCCTCTTTTCTCTTAGGCACAAACTTTAGATCAGAATGCAAGTCTTACTTATTCCATTTCCCCAGCTCTCTTCCCTTCTTTACACTAGAGATGTTTCTAAGTAGTTTCATCCATTTTTAGGGTGACTGCTCACTAAATGGCAACATCCAGATTTGATCATGTTTTTGAAGCTAAACCCACCATAGAACTACTACCATCTTCTATATCCCAAATGCATGTATCAAGAGCAACTTAACTGCAACACTAAAATAACTAGTGTTGTTTTTTCTTCTCACTTTGTTATATCTACGGAGTTTACTTTTTCTATCAGAGCAGTAACTCCCTTCAGGGCTCCCAGGATAACAACCCAAGAAACTTCTGTACACCTCCCTACCTTGTGTTCACACCAAAGTGGTCAAGGATCTACTGAAACTATCTCTTGCTAGCTGTCAATTTTCTCTGCTTTCTTCCATTCCCATAACCATTCTCTGCTTTCAGGGCTCCATTGTCTCCCATCTGCCAATCTTAGGTCATATTGTTCTTCTACTAAATATAAATTTTTATTGTTCATCAACTGACTATGCAGTGCGCGCGCACACACACACACACACACACACACACACACACACACGAGAGAGAGAGAGACAGAGACAGAGAGAGAGAGAGAGAGAGAGAGAGAGACAGAGACAGAGACAGAGACAGAGACAGAGACAGAGACACCGAGACACAGAAAAACAGAACATATAAACACAGAGAGAGACAGAGACACACACAGAGAGAGGTCTAGCATTAAATTCTATTTCAACATATTTGTTCTACTTATGATTCCTCACAAATATAGTCTTTAGTATATGAAAGGACAGTAAATTAAATATCCCTTTCTCCCTTATCACCACTCAGTAGTTCGCTCTTCTGAACATTGGAGCGTCATGCCTTAGACCCACAAAGAAAAAATTAAACCAAAAAACTTTTCAAGTGTTCATGTGATATCCTGAGCATCAGGTATGGCTCATTGCAACCAACAGTTTTCTGTTTCACTTGAATGCACAGACTGTGTATTGTCTTGTCCCTTAATAATTTTCAAGTTTGACAGTTTCTACACTTAAAAACTTATATTGGCTATTGAATGAATCAATGATGTCTGAGATATCACTTGGAACCCCAGGGATAGAGTGGTAAGAACACCTTTAAGAATGACTAAAGCTTTCACAATCAAAATGAAGGACTAGATCTGTCATAGAAGACCTCAACTAGGCTTAACGTAAGACCAATGGAAGTTGGTCATTCATTGCAGCTACCCTGAGAGCCGTAAGTTCCTCTTTAGCCAGGTAGTATTCAAATTAGATGCTAATCAGGACCATTCACTATGTCATGGAACTCTTCACTTATCTTGATATTCAAGAAAGAGAGCTAATGCTGAAGGCTGTTCATTCTCCAAGATAGTACATAGTAGTGAAATGAATATGGTTAGATGGGAGTAAGGGATAAGAGTACTATTACTCTAGCCTAGACACCTTATCAGCAAAGGCCAGGGAACAAAGGCAGTCTAGGGATACCATGAGACTCCTGGCAAAGGATTATTGTACCATTGATGTTCAATCCATAGACATTTTCTCCTTCAGTTTGTATTCTGTTAAGCTTGTGGGCCTGGGGCTGCCTCTGTATTTGCAGCCCCTTGATGTGATAAACATGTTATTTCCTTGAGATTTGCCCCGGGAGATAAACACTTCTAATTTTTTTCTCTTGCAAAGCCAAGAAAGCTAATAGTTCTTGTATCAGGAAAAGAAAAAAAAAAGTGAAAACTGATTCTATGTGATCTCTTACAAAAGAGGGGAAAAAGCTAGAGACATTCACCGCTGGCCGTGTGAATTGTCAGAGCTCTCTGAAGATCATTTGAAAAAGAGCCATCCACCAGGCTATAAATAATGGCAGCAGACAGTAATTTGCATGGATTAAGCTTGTTAGCATTCATCAATTTATGCATTTTAAAATACTCCCAAATTCTTGATCAGGAGTGTCTCTTTGTAGTGAAGGATTGATAGTGGGAGTTAAGGAATCTGATGAATTTAAAACTCAGATGAGAAAAAGCAAAGCCGCCTTGATCTAAACTGAGATACCATTAGTAGTTCCCATAAATCAAGCCATGTTTATAGTGAGGATACAGTTGAATTACCATCTGGACTTTTTAACCTCGACATTTATTTCCGAATCATTCCCTAATATTAGAAGTAAACTTAACCCTTCTTTTCATCTTACGTTTGCCTGGATGCTGGTCAGTTCTCTCCAAGAGAAATGAACAGATTGTTGATGGAGACAGAGTGTCATGTGTGGTATGAACTTGGCCGAAATGGCCAAACTTGTGTACAATTAAGTTATAAAAGAAGGGAACATTCTTAGCTTCAAAAGCACCTCGGCTGTGAAGAAAACAGTAAAGCCAGGATGTGGGGTGAATCAGGAAGCCTGCATTTCGAATGCTTAAATTTGGGGAACATAAAGGAGATTTGAGCTTATAATCATCAAATCATCTCCTGACTCCTGCTTGTGTAGCTGTAGATGGTCTTGACTATGGAGAAAAATCCACAGAGACCTTTATAGCTAACAACAAAAGCCTAATAGCTAAACAGGTCTCACCAAGTCAGTTATGTCTACAGCTGTGTTTGGCCTCAGGTTACTTTATAGTTTTCAGCTGACATTGTTTTTTTTCATATGAAAGGAAGAAAAAAAATGATGAAGAAGAAAAACAAAAACAAAGAAGCAACATCCAAATTATAAAGTCCTCTTCTCTTTAATGTCCAGGTTTTTGCAAACTCCAAGGCAAGATATGCCAATTGCTCCAGTACTCAGGAGAGGTTTGGACATGAAACAGGTAGATTGGCAGGGAGAGAAACAGTGGCTATGTACAGGAAGCCATCATAGGAAACTCTGACTGAACAGAGATAAATTTCTTTCCTGGACTCTGCACAGACGAAGTTTGTGTTGATCCACTTTGAAACAAATTCATGATCAACAACTCTGACAATTAAGTTGGTCATTGTCATCCTGCATAAAAGTATCACTCCTTCAATAAAGGAACAGATGGTCAGCATTTGAGGAAAGTTTGTAGTATACAAGGCAGGACAGGGCAAATTCAGATTTTAGGAAAGCACAAACACACATGAACCAAAACAAAACACCCATGTCACTGACCCGAGAAGTAAAGTTGGACAAACGTCTGCAGCTTTTGTGAATCAAGACTTTTCTCACTTATAAATGAATATCATGAAAATCATCTGGCATTTTAGATATAAAGCTTAAATGAAGAGTAATTCAGGGCCTATGTGGTTCTCAGAGCCCATTCAAATAAAGCATTCTTTATGTGACATTTATCGAGTCATGAAAGCATACTCTGCTGACTGATATGTATGTGGTCACTTATTTATTCATTTATTTATCAAACTTTCAAATGTATTGAAAGAATATGTCTTGAACTAGTCCTCAAGTGGCACTGACATTGGCTTGTATGAAATTCGCTTTCCTTCCTTCCTTCCTTCCTTTCTCCCTTCCTTTTCATCTTTTCTTTTATGACAGGGTCTCCCTATAGTTCACATTAACGTCTATCTCATTATGGCAACTTCAAACACATAATCCTCCTGCCTCGGCCTCTTGAGCTCTGAGATTCACATTTTATGAATTTACATAGGCCATAGAAAGACACAAAGATAGATGAATCTGACAACCCGAGGTCTCAGATGTGACTATCAAACTGCAAGTCTGTAGGCCTGAAATCAATAGAAATGCCACTTGTTACTTTCTCAAAGCAAGAGTCCTGTGGCAGGTGTGAACAGTTGGCTGATGACCAGTGATTCTCCTTACCAACAAGCAAGAAAGGACCAATTGTTTTTACTATGATAAAGTACAAAACATTTGCACTTGCTTAACCATGAAACTGGAAAAAAATGATGAGAAAGACAGATCTTCCTTCTTCTAGCATGTTAATCAAGAAAGGTTCCACCGTGATTTATAGTATGCTACTTTGGAACTTCACATACCCACACATGAATTGTCCTTAAAAAGCTAGCACTTCAGGTGCTAGCACAGAAGTCAGAACATTGTCTAAACCAGTGGTTCTCTATCTGAGGGTTGTGACCCCTTTGGGGTGGGGGTGTCAAACAACTCTTTCACAAGGGTTGCCAGAGACCATCGGATATTTACATTATATATAAATATATAGACTATGCTTAGTCTAGGCCAGTAGTTCTCAACCTTCCTAATGCTGCGACCCTTTAATAGAGTTTCTCGTGTTGTAGTGACACCCAACCATAAAATCATTTCGTTGCTACTTTATAACTGTAATTTTGCTACGGTTATGAATTGTAAATACCTGGTATGCAGGCTATCTAATATGTGAGCCCTGTGGAAAGGTCAGTAGACCCCCCAAAGGAGTCACAACCCCACATATTGAAATCTGTTGAAATACAGTGTAATTTATGAGATAGTTTATTTTTTCTGATTTCAGATGTAAACTTGTTCTCATGTGCATATCCACTATTACACTCTGTCAGTGCCATTACCGATAGGGAAATTTCGGTACAAAGAAGACAAAAAGGCGGGGTGAGTAGAAGCCACTGATTAAAGCCATTTAATTGAGGAAACATGTGTTTGGTCTCTGTTTCATCTTTAATATCCCATTTCCCCACCACGTTGCATAAAGAAGAAAATGTAGCACCGAAGTTTGGCTTAGGAGCTAGCTGAGTAACTGGCAGCCCAGGCTGCAGTGGCATTTTCTTTTGTCTGAGGACTTCCTTTAGAAAGGCAAGTTGATTCCTTAACTGCCTTCAAAGGTTGCCATGATAAACGTCTTTGTGTCCTCGTGCAGCTTTCGTTTTGAAGGTCTTTCACTCAATCCTTATTATAGGTGACCTAGCATTTGGCTCCAGGGCTGTGCTCCCAACTTTCTTCCTTTAGCCCCTGACAAGCTAGCTGCCATTTCCTCTCCCTCTCTTTCCGGAATTTACCTCAAACCAAGTTCCAGGCTTTTGTTGAAATACTTTTCTCCCTTCCGCTCCTGTGTGTCCTGTGTCACATTATCTGCAAAAGGTTGCAACCAACTTCCCCTCACTGTGGACACAGGAAGGGGAAATGAAGAGGGGACAAGTGACTGAGCTGATTCTAGAGGTCAGGGGTGGGGGGCAGGGGGCCCATCTGTCTCAGTGGCTTTCTCTGAAGTGTGTGCCTTCCTTTGTTGATGATCCATGGCTATTGTGCTGAGGAGCTTTTAATAGCTGTCCGCAGGGTTGACTGAATGGCCAGGCAAAGATGAAAAAAACTTGGTAGAAAGAATACCTGTGTACGTGTGTCTGGCTGTGGCAGGCGTTGGCTCTTTCTGAAATAACAGTCCTGCAACTTTTCTCATCAGCCCTGGAACCATCATTTCTTATGTTAAAGCCTCATGGTATCTCATTAAAATGAAAATCATTTCATTGCTTTTTCACTGAGAAAGCTGACTGTGGAAAGTGGCAGAAGAGGGGCAAACATCAGATTTACCATTCAAAATGTATGCCCTGTCATGCTCAGCCCACTTCCCTAGTTGGTCTTAATGTCTGGACCCCTAGTGCTCCCAAGCAGGCACAGAAATAAAATCTTTCAATCTAGAACAACTTTGCCCCATCAGAAGGGCACTGAGATTATCTTTTGCCTTTAAATTATTCTCTTCTGGAATACCAGGCTAATTAATGTGAGTGTATTTCAGTTCTTCCAACCCAGAGACATTTGTGTGATGGCTCTCAAGGTGCCTGCACATCTTTCTCTTGCAATCCATGCCTCTTCCGGACCTTAATTTCTGTAATTAGACTCTTCTGCTCCACCATCTCTGCAGGACTGATGGTAGCCGTATGACTCTTTCTTCCGGTTTATGGTGATTACAAATGGGGCCTTAGAGTCATATAGCAGGTGGAAAGGGCTCTAACAAGGCCCAGCATTGTGGAGTGCCATACTTGATGTGGTGTGGGGACAAGGTCTGTTAAACAGGGCATTCTAAACAGAGGCCCTTCGCTTCTCAAAATAATTGAGAGGATGCTTTGAAAGAGCAAGAGTAGATTAATGAGTACACAAAAGCCTTTGATTTATTAATGCTTCGTAAGTGTCAGAACTAATGGAATAACACATCAAAGGTAAGATTTGCCTTCACAATGGCAGGCTCTCTAAACATGAGCAGGGACAGAGGCAGAAATTAGACCTTGTGCAGAGATGTCATTACCAGGCCCAGTGCTGGCTCTAGGCCAGAAGGGCAGTCCATCACTGGGAGTGCTGAGAGTGACCAACAGCTAGCTAGCAGAGAGATGGGGTGCAGAATGTTAACTAGAAAAATGGAAAAGAAAGCATACAGGGAGGAGAGAGAGAGAGAGAGAGAGAGAGAGAGAGAGAGAGAGAGAGAGAGAGAGAGAGAGAGAGAGAGAGAGCAGATAAAGGGAAAAGGTACTGAAGACTTAGAGAAGTTTGTGGTATATTTTCTGTAAATGTATGTAGAAAGTTGTCGCTTGCTCATGACATATAGTAGAAATCTTCATCCAAGAGAGAAAGAGGGGGTGTGATCTACCCAGCACACTGGGGAGAGGAGTATCTGAAGTTACCAAGGGGCCTTGGGCATCGGAGTTAACAAACCAAAGAGACATGGAAATGCCTCTTCCTGCAGCTGTGGGGATAGCAAATGCAGAAAAATACCCTGAGAGACTGACCCACACTGAAGCCTGATAACCACATCTTCAGGTCTGAGAGCGGCTTGACTGGATCCAAGTGGCAGTATCTTTAAGTATGGAGAAGGAAACGTCCCACTACTTCTCTGAAATGCTCTAGGCTTCTCTGATGTCAAAAGTTAAGTTCTTTAACAGCTCTCCTATCAGTATCTTTTTATCTTCCATCCTTAACCTTCCTGAGGGGTGCATTCAAATTTTGTTTTCTTACTGAAAATAAATAAAACAAGGCCATGAACAGAATTGACAAAGATTTCCTCCCAATTTCAGTAGTAATTTATAGTCACTAGAATTTGGAAAATACATAAAAGTATAAAATAAAAGCCAACACCCCTGCTCCCTTTTTTTGGAGGCAGGGTTTTTATATGTAGCTCCGGCAGTCCTGGAACTCATTCCTTAGACCTGGCTGGCCTACAACTCAGAGATCCACCTGCCCCTGCCTCCAATCGCTGTAATCAAAAGTGTGTGCTATTACTGCATAGCACCGCCATTGCCAGTGCCTCCACTGCCCAGCACTGCCTCTTAATTTTAACATGTCCAGACTTTAGAGTATTTGACTTGTTTAGTGGGAGGTGGGTTTGAATAAACTTGGAGTTGATCGTATTTCAGCAACTCACTATTAGTAAGCCTCAGGGCTGGTGGAGGGGGGGGGGGACCATCTACTTGGGAAGATGGAGAGGATGTTGAATTTGAGGTGAGACATCACTTTAGGAATGTGTGTATGAGTGAGTTTCCAAGGAAAGTCCAGAGGACGTTCACATTGTGTCACAAGACTCACATGGATAAAGTAATAATTGTCAGTCAAATAACTAACTGTCTGTCAAATACACTCAAATGTTTTAGTTGAGCACTAATTTTGTTGTATGCTGATTTCAGCCTCATACACAGGCTCTCTGGCTATAAGTAGGGATCTGAGAAAATGAATGTTTGTTCTAATCCCAGTCAAATTTCCCCCCAGGATACTTTTCAAAGTCAAATTACATACACAGCTTTGCTTATTTTATCAAGTATTGTAGTACAAATCTTTTGCAGATTGTGAACACAAAATTCTTTGTGATAGCTCAAAATACTCTACAAAATAACTGTATGGTCCTTAGTTTTGGACTTTTAAGTTTAAAAAAAATTGTAAATGTAATTAAAGAGAATGGGGTTTTAGTCTGCTTATGTGTGAGAAAGCTCAATGGCTCATCATCCAGCTCTGAACGCAAGGACTTGGCTGAGTGTGAGATCAAGTCCCTATGATAAAGCAAAGTGGATTATGAAGAAGTATGTAATATACAGTATGAACAACTACAGTCCATGTTAGCTGTAGTAATAGGTCTTAAAATTGCGTGGTTTTCTGTTAGATTAGCATGTTTGTAACTCAGTGGGGACAAGGAAAGACTCAAAGTGAGCTTGTCACAGCTTTCCTAGTTAGATATTACTTTTCATATTCCTTATAAGAAAACCCATTGCATAAATGTTCTTTGGCATTTCTTTTAATGTTTGACCTGTTTCATAGATATATTCTAATATATATGTATATATATATATATTCTTATAGATATATTTCTAACTATAACCTGAATGGGGATGAATATTTTTCCAGTCAAATTTCTGGGAAAGAAATTCTACATAGATGATGCACATAATATACAGCAGGGAAAAAAACAAAGCAAAAGCCCAAACTATGCCACTGCCCTCCCAATGAACACAAACATATATGTATAATACGCAGGCACACAAACTATATACACTGTGTAAATAGGTGTACTGCATACATAAAAAGTTGTATTGCACATCTGTGTTAAATGTAAGAACAAATTCTGACACAGAGTTTACTCTTTAATACATTTATAAAATGACATACATTTATTTACTTACATTGAATTAACCTCATAATCATAGAATGAAGTTTAACATTCAGTGCTACTTTTTGAATAGGCTACTGACATGGCATTCATTAATTAAAGTTGGTTTTATATTTATATTCACATGTGCATAATTTGCTAATGAGGTTTGTCAGTTCTTTGATACATGGAGGGGTCAGCAGAGGCATCTGATTCTTTTTTTCCATTTTGGAATACTACCAGGTCACTATGCTACAGTGACAATGACTTATTCTCAGAAGCTTGAATAGTTATATATGCATGGGCATAAGTATAAACGCTTATAAGGAAGTTCAATATCATTTAATGGAACAATAGGAGTTTATTCTTCACTGGGAAGACGACCTGTCCAACCATGGATTTTACATTAGTTTATAGTACCAGCCATGAATCTATCCAATTAGAAAGACATTGGTTGCATCCATAGCCATTGTGCCATAGTTACCCTGGTGGGCTTATATTCTTTGGCATGTTTGTAGTACAAACTGTAACTGAGCAGGACTATTAGTGACAATTTTCTCATCAGCCATTTTGACTTTATCCATATACTCAGCTGACTCCATTTATCAGGGAGACATGTTACCCCATACCATGGGGAAAAACAGTCATTGTCAGTTCCTTCCCCTCCCCCATCCAAGATGCTCCATTCTTAGAAGTTTCAGCCTTCTTTATATGTTTTATCATTTACCACAGAAAGCATATAGCCAACATTTCATCAAGGAAGTCAACCATCTCATACCAAGTGGAAAGGGTGCCATATCAGGATTGCCCACAAATGCTCTTCATTCTTGAAACATTAGGCTACAGATGCATGTATTATCACAACCACAGAGACCATGCAACCCCCCTCCACATCTCACCTTTGTCCTGTCAGTTTCTATTCAGTACAAATTGTGCTGTGTATCTTTTCCTGGGGAGCCATGAATAAACATCTATTTGTTCCATGTTGGACAATGCCTGGTTAAAGAAGCAATCCCACTCAGGTCTAACTTATTAAAACAATGAGTTTACCATTTAGGAGCATGAATGAGACATTACTTACTGGACTCATAATAACTCAGTGATAGCATTAGCACTGTAAAGCCCACCACAGGATGGGTGACAACCAATCAAAGTTGTATCCCTAGAGCTCCCTGCCTGACCCACAGTCAGATCCATCAGAAAGTCTCCTCCTTTAATGAGAGTTTAATATTTTTATAACTATGATGAAAGACCTTATGAACCTTGTAATACTTGTAAGTCTCTAGAACTTTGTAAACTTTGCTTCCTAGGTCTACCAAGTCTTCTACCAGGACAGAATGTTTCATTTCAGAGGAAGAAGTTACACACTACACAACACCAAAGATGGGTTTGCATCTGGATTGAGTCCAGTGCTAGAGTAAACTGATCCTTTGTGAATCCCATAAAATCTGATGATGTCAGTGTCTTATACTTGACAGAGAGGGCATGGGTTTTCTTGATCTTAAAAACATTTCAGAGAAAAACCACACTCCTCGGCAGACGCAGGTCCACAAGGGATGGATAAACCTTTGGAGATGTAACAAGAAATAAATTAATAAAAAAAAAGAAAAAAAAAACATTTCAATAGTTGAGAATCCTAGGGATCAATTTTGTCTTTCTGCCACTGGAGCATAGGAATTGAGCTCAGATCTTTAGACTTTGTTTACAAGTACCTCTATTAATCAAGCAATCTCTGGCCCTCTTGACCTTTCATAAGCTTCAGGGCAAAAGAAAAGATGAGTCATAGGTAGGTTACAGTACAACCAAATCTTCAGTGACTTCTCAGGAGTGTTCCTCCTGTGCTTTCAACTGGTTACACCTCTGTAATAGGTCTTACTGTTGCTATTGGTAACACCAATAAAAGTACAACTGCTATGAACTTGCACCCCTTTTGTATATCTGCAATATTTAGCTATAACAATTATATCAATGGTTATATAGAATATGTCTAATAATATAATATTTTTAAAAAGAAGATAGAGACAATCTGTCTCCAACCTGTGACAAGCCACAGACTCCCTTCATAACTCACTCATGCTCAGTGTATGCTTGCCACTGAGCTGCAGCCACAGCACTGGAATGGCAGAGTGAACACCGCAGAAGGATACCAGAGGCTTACTGTGGACCACAGCTCAGGTGACCCAAGGCACAGAAGAGTCAGTCCCAGTTATACAGCTAGTCAGCAATGAGGCTGAAGGCATCCTCACCTGGGGCCCTGTCCATTGTATCACTGATTTTCTCTTAAACACACCCCTAACTTTCTGTCATACAAAATGGTATAAAAGTTGAGGAAAAGAAGCCATTTCTGGTTTTACAGGCAAAACCAAATTCCCATAATTTTGCCTCAACTCTTTGGATATGTGGACCATAATGTATTCTTGTTAACAATGCAGCTGTTAGCCCTGGGGCTTCATTCCCCTTAGTCTGTATAAAGAATCTCACACTAAGTAGAGCCATGTGCTTCATTTGCATGGTGTTGTGTTAGTTCACATTTTCTCTGGGATCCTGCCTTCTGTTCTTGCCATATCCCTTTTGTGTGCAGATACATTGGCGGACAGAACAGACAGGGAACCAAACCCTGGGAGCAGTGGCTTCAACCCTGGGAACCTTCAGCGTATCCTGGCAGCTGCTAGCAAGCCTTATGCCTTACATGCTTCCCAGGGATTTCCCAAGGCTGTGCTTCTTAAGAGAAACATTTATGAAAACTACCCAGTGTGCAAAACTTAACATAGTGAGTGGTTTCCCATACAACATGCAGAAACTTTGCACACTTCCATAAAGCAGCAGCAGCGAGTTACCTATATAAAAAGAGCTGTGTTGAGAGAGAAGCCCTGAGCCACAAGGAAGAAAATCCAAGTCTGCTAGAAACAGGACCATGGGCGTTATGACTCTTTACTTCCCTCCTTGGTCTGTTAGTGAAAATCACTCTATGGCAAGACTTGAAGTATCTGGGACTCTGTTTTATCTGGAGTCTAAGAAACTCATCAAAAAATATTGTTCTGGCATATAAAGAGCAAACACAAAAACCTGGTACAATTCAAAAAGGGGGGAAGAGTGGAGAAGGAGAAACACAGGAAAGTATTCTCAAGTGGATGCAAAACGATGGGTAATTCAAGTGCCGTTTTGCACATGTCTAATTGGAAAGAAACACACTAGAAGTTAATGGGCATTTCCATTTAAGAAAAACATTTGCAGTGAATTGAGAATTCCACTCATTCGTCAGTTGAATTTGAGGAAAAGTTCCAGCAATTCATTAGAAAGAGGCCATGACTGCACCATGAAGAACTGGAAGCATTCACACCTTTTCATCCAGAAGCACAGTGCAGGTAGGTCATCCTCAAGATTCCAGAACACAGAATGTTCCAGAAACCTCAAGCTTCCTCAGCACTTTTATTGCTCTAACAATGGTAAGTTTTATACCTTACTTCATGTAAGGAATTGCCATAAAATATAACATCCCAAAACATTGTATAAAATTACCTCAAGGTGTGTGCATAAGTTATATACAAAACAAATTTTTTATGCTTAAAATTGGGCTTTGTGTGTATCAAGTAGGACCATCTTCTTATAAAGAGTATTTGGGTGTGGGGTTGCTTGCTGCTGCTCTTCCAGAACTTGAAATTTGTTTCTAATACCCATATCAGACAGGTCATCCCTTTCTATAACCTCACTCTTTCACCTCCATAGGATCTAGTACCTTCTTCTGGCCTCTCAAGGAACCCCCACACAGGTGCATGTAAATTCACACAGACACATAAATAAAAGTAAATCTATAATAACATTTCCCATTTGTATCAATCAATCCATGTTACACTACCTCATTCCTACTCCATGTAGTGTCCCCACTCCTCTCCTTCCCTGCTTTACGACCTCTTTTTCATTTAGTTATTTTGTTAGATTAACTGAGTCCAGTTAGTGTTGACCATGTTTACAAGGCTGTATGCCATCCGCTGGGTCATGGCCAACCTAACAGTGGCCACATCCCTAAAGAAGAATGACTCTCAGTCACTCAACAGCCATCAGCTCCCAATAGCTCCTCCATTTATACTGAGGTTTTGGGGACTCCTCCCATTCATGCTAGCTTCATCTTCTATAGGTTTGTATAGGTAAACACACCCTCTGTGGATTGATGCATGCCATATCCATGACATATCCATGATCATGTCATATCCAGATGTCAGTATTTCATAGCTCCCTTCCCCATCTGTAGACTCTTAACATTCTTTCTCCCATCTCTTCCAGGGAGTAGTATGAGTCTTCAATGATATGGGAGGCTAATTCATTAACCATGACCCACAGCAAAAGATAAACTTCTCCTATTGAAGTAGAGAGTAGCATAAATCTTTAAATGTGGACAACACAATTATATGCCTACTCTCTGGCCTATGAGTTCTTCTGTCCATGGGCTTTTGATGAGGTTTGCATTATCAGGTATTAAATCCTTCCTGTGGAGCAGTCTTCCTATTCAATCAAAAGGTGTTTGGGTGTTCTCCTAACCTTCATGTCATTATTGCACCAGTCAGTATATCTTGCCAGCAGGTCAGTGTTGTAACATGCAGGGCCCAACTTCAGCTACCCCACCGGCAGCCTGTACATCAGAGTTTGGCACTACATAAGCCAGCCAGCAAGAAGGGAGTTTCCTGATCAGTTTAAAGTTGATTTCTTGGGCTGGAGAGATGGCTCAGCGGTTAAGATCACTGTCTGTTCTTCCAGACGTCCTGAGTTCAAGTCCCAGTAACCACATGGTGGCTCCCAACCACCTATACCTTCTAATGCCCTCCTCTAGTGTGAAGGTGTACATGCAGATAGAACACTCATATAGATAAATAAAATCTTTTTTAAAAAGTAGATTTCTCTGTGTTCTCCACCCAAAGTAAGTAGACTCTTTAGCTATGGTGCAAAAGCCACAACAATGACAATTATTTTTGTTATTTTGAGTACCTCTGGGTCTTTCCTGTCCAATAACTCATAGAGAGATAATCTGTGTCTGACACTGAAATTTTCATTTAATAATCCATGTCTTCTGGGGACATCACTGTCCATTCCTTTTGGACGCATAGGTTCAAACGTGTGTGTGTGTGTGTGTGTGTGTGTGTGTGTGTGTGTGTGTGTATTACAAGCTAGTGGATTTTCATTTAACTTGGGCCAACCCACCTCATGCCCCAACCTCTTTCTCTTCCCTTAAACACTATCATTATCCTTTGATTTCTCCAGGGTTCTAATGCCCCTGCTATATTAATTTTTTCTTGGGCTGAAAGATCAAATTTTTCTATGAATCTTTTTCATAGACTCCATTTTTTCATTAATTCTTTTTTCTTTTATTAAAAATGGATTCTTTTCTCATACACTATATCCTGATTATAATTTATCTCTTTGCTACTTCTCTCACTTCTTTCCCACCTCCCCTCCACTCTAGATCCACTCCCTTTCTGTCTCTCATTAGAAAAGAACCAGCTTCTAAGAGAAAGCAACAAAATATCACAAAATAAAATACAATAAGACGAAGCAAAAACTATCATGTAGAAGTTAGACATGACAGAATCTTAAGAGTAGGCTTAAGAGTCAGATGCCCACTAGTTCTCATGGTTAAAGGTCCCATTCAAATACAAAGCTAATAGTTATAAAATATATGTAGAGGTCCTGGTGCTTGCTGCTTCAATCTCTGTGAGCTCATAGGCTCTTTACTTAGTTAATTCATAGGACCTTTTTCTCTTGGTGTTATCTTATAATATTTCTGCCTCCTTTTCTGAGGGATTCCTTGAATTCTGAGGCGAGAGATTTGATGGAGGCAACCCATCTAGACTCTCTCTTCCCATAACATCTGGGTGTGGGCCTTTGTATCTATCCCTATCTGGCGCCAGAGGAAGCCTTTCTGATGATGACTAGATAACGTTCTGATCTATAAGCATAGCAGAATAGCAATAGCGTTGGGGGCCATTTTATGGGTAATGTACTCATTTGTTTCTTTGTTTGGCATTTAGACCATTAGTGCTTTTGTTTTACCCTAGGTCTCTGAGCTATCTAGTCTCTTGGTTTTGGTTACCCAAGCAGTATCAGGCATGGGCTGCCTCTCAGAGAGTGGGACTTAACTCACATCAGATTTTGGTTAGCTATTCCCGTAAGTGTATTTTGTGGGAAGGGCAAGTTGTAGCTCAAAGGTTTTGAGGCTGGATTGGTGTCCATGTTTCTCTTTTGATAGCCTGCAGAGTACATTCTCATACCAAAGAGACTCGAACATTGGGGTGAAGGTTCCATGTAGGCACCAGATCAACCTCTCCATGTCCAGTGAGTTGTATGTGTCTTGTTTTCAGCAATGGTGACATGCTGTCAGTTTGTGGAGATAGTCTGAGTTATTTGGGGATTTCCACGGTACCTCCACTGGAAGCCTCTGATGACAAGAGATGGCCAGTGGGGACTGTATTCCCCTTTACTAGGAGTCCTCATTAGGATCACTTTCATACGTTCCAGAAAGTTCCCATTCAACTAGGTTCCTGCACCATTCCCAAATGTGCTCCTCACAATTCCAGCCATCTCTCTTCAAAGTCTCTCTTTCCATCCCATCACCTGCCTCTACTCTGAGTCTGCCCATAAAATTTGTTCAATTTCCCCCTCCCAGGGAGATCCATATGCCCCCACCAGGCCCATCCTCTTTACTTAACCTCTCTAGGTCTATGGATTGTCACTTGGTTATCATTTACTTAAATACTAATTTCTGTGCAGAAGTGAATACACATCATATTTATCTGTATGTGCCTGGGTAAAACAGTCAGGACAATTTCTTCTACTTTTAGTCATTTGCCTACAAATTTCATGATGTCATTGTTTTTTAACAGCTGACTAATACTACATTGTATAAATGATCCTCATTATCTTTATCCATTCTTCTGTTGAGGGACAGCAAAGTTGTTTCCAGTTTCTACCTATTATGAATAAAGCAGCAATGAAAAATAATTGAGTAAGTGTCTTTGTGGTAGGATGGAGTGTTCTTTGGATATATGTCTAAGAGTGTAGAGCTGGGTCTTGAGGTAGATCAATTCCAAACTTTCCAAGGAACTGTCAGATTAATTTTCAAAGTGGCTGTATGAGTTTGCATTCCCACCACCAGTGGAGGATTGTTCCTCTTGCTCCACATCCTCACCAGTATGAGCTGGTGTTACTGGGTTATTGAACTTAGCTATTCTGCCTGGTATAAGATGGAATCCCAAAGTAGTTTTGATTTGCATGGTCCTGATGGTTAAGAATGTTGAATATTTACTTAAGCATTTCTCAGCCTCTTGAGTTTCCTCTATTGAGAATTATCTCTTTAGATCTGTACTCCATTTTAAAAATTGGGTTATTTGATTTTTTTTGTTGTCTCGTTTCTTCCTTATGTATGTGAATATTAGTCCTCTATTGGAAGTGGAGTTCGATAAAAATCTTTTCCCATTTTGTAGGCTGCTGCTTTCTTCTGTTGACAGCATCCTTTACCTTTCAGAAGCTTTTCAGGTCATGAGCCTTATTTATTAATTGTTGATCTTAATGCTTGCACTAATGGTGTTCTGTTCAAAAAGTGGTGTCTTGTGTCAATGTGTTCAGGCTCTTTCCCACATTCTCGTCTTTCAGGTTCAGTGTTTCTGGTTTTTTTGAAGTCTTTGATCCACTTAGACTTGAGTTTTGTACAGGTATGGATCTATTTCATTCTTCTACATGCAGATATCCAGCCTGACCAACAACATTGGTTGAAGATGCTTTCTTTTTCTGGCTCTTTTACAAATAAAATCACATGTCCATATGGGGGTGGATTTATGTCTGGGTTTTCAATTTGATCCCCTTGATCAATGTATCTATTTTATTCCAGTGCCATCTAGATGTTATTTCTGTAGCTCTGTAATACAGCTTGAAATCAGGAATGGTGAGACCTTCAACAGTTCTTTATTATTCAGGATTGTTTTAGCTATCCTGTGATTTTTATTTTTCCATAGGAAGTTAAGAATTGTCTTTGTAAAGTTTGTAAAGAATTGTGTTGGAATTTTGATGGGAATTACATTGGATGGATTGATGTATCCATTTCATCTACAGTAGCTTTAGTTCCTGAGATTCTTTCTTTCACCTTTTATATTGAAACTTGCCTATGTAGTTCCTTTTCAAACTCCTAAAATTTTCATTTCTAGAGTTCCCTTTGTTTATACTTTCTTTATTGCTTTTATTTCCATTTGCAGGTCTTGAACAGTGTTATTAATTTCCTTCAACTGTTGCTTGTGTTTTCTTGGCTTTCTTTAAAGGAATTATTTATTTCCTCCAATTGTTTGTTTATGTTTTCCTAAATTTCTTTAAGGGATATATTCATTTCCTCCAATTGTTTGTTTGTGTTTTCCTGAATTTCTTTAAAAGATTTACACATTTCCTTCTTAAAAACTTCTATCATCTTCTTATAGTCAGTTTTAAGGTCTTTTTATTGTGCTTCATCTGTGTTGGAATATTTAAGGCCTACTGTAACTCTAGTGGAGACATACTATACTGGTTGTTGTCAGTTGTGTTTGTTTGATGGCATGTAGGCATCTGGGTTTGGGTCTAGGCACTGATTTTCGGGTTTGTCTTTGTTGAGTGTTTGCTTTGTTCCTTGGGTTCTGTTTCCCCTGTGGATTTTTGGAGAATGTGATAACTGTGTATTGTCTGGGTTACCTGCCTGTTCATCTGGTGTGTTCCTAGGGAATGCCTGTTGGTGTTAAGGCTGGGATACTTGGGTAGGTCGGGAGAAGGAAGGTTGAGGAAGAAGGTCATTGTGATCCTTTGGGGGTGGGGATCAAGGAGGAAAGGGAGAGAAGCAAGTTTCCTGCTACAGAACTAGGCCTTGGATCTTCAGAGCAGGTGTTGTATTTAGTGTTGCATTGCCATGAAGAGACATCATGACCAAGGCAACTCTTATAAATGGAAACACTTCATTTGGGGAGGGCTTACATTTTCAGATGTTTAGTCCATTATCATCATGGCAGAAAGCATGACCTAGTGCAGACAGACTCGGTGCTGGAGGAGCCAAGAGTTCTACATCTTGATCTACAGACAGTGGGAGGAGACTGTGTCCCATACTTTTTAAATCTCAAGCATATATGTGACCTTAAAGCCCATCTCCAGTGATGCACTTTCTACAAGGCCACACCTACTCCAATAAGACCACACCTTCTAATAGTGCCACTCTTTGTGGCCAAGCATTCAAACACAGGGGAGGGTGCATACCTATTCAAATCACTATAGTAAGAGAGGTGTGAGTCAATCTTTAGCTTGCTGATTTGGGAGGAGCTGTCCTTGGGTGTGCCTGCTGGGATTAGGCTCTGAGATTAAGCAATGAGGTAAGGGGAGAAAAAAGGGAAGATCTGTGGATTTCCTCCTCAAAAGCTGGTAATCAGTTCATTGTTTCTCCAACTCCTGATGCCCCTCTTCCCACCAGTTCCAGTCTTGAACAGTTCCACCCTTCCAATATTCCCCTTCTCTATCTTCGTTTTACCCATATTTTATGATCTCCCCAGATACCTTTCCTAAAGTGTCCACCACCAGCAGCCTGTTTCTAATTTCCTTCCTTCTACATATCCTCTAGGTTAAAAAGATAAAAATACAAACAAACAAACAAAAATGCAAAACGATTTGGAGTCAGAATACACATATGAGAGTATGGGAGTATGTAGCCTTTGACTTTCTGCGCCAAGGTGACCTTACTCAGTACCTTTTTTAGTTCCATCCATTTATCTGCAAACTTAGTTTTCTTTATAGCTGAGTAATATTCCATTGTGCATATGTACCACGTTTTCTTTATCCACTTATCTGATTGATTCTTATTGATAGTTGAGTTGTAATGAACATGGATGTAAACCTATTTGTGGTAAAGTATAGAATCCTTTGCATATAGGCACAAAGGTGTATTACTATTTCCAACTTGATTTTTTTTTTTTTTCGAAATCTCCAGGCTGATTTCCTTGTTGGCTACTCTAATTTACACTCCCACTAACAAAATATAATGGTTTCCATTTTCTGACATCCATTTGTTGTCATTTATAACTCTGATGATTGAAAAGAGATGGACTCTTAAGAAAATTTAAATCTACATTTCTTTGATAATCAAATACAATAAACATCTTTTGAACTGTTTACTAATAACGCATATTCTTTGTTTCAGTAATTTTTCATCCACTGCCACAGTCTACTTTTCATTTACTTGTTTGTTTTCTGGTATTCATGTTTTAGAAGTTGTAGATGCTAATCTTTGATATACAGCTAGCAAAGATTTTTGTCTATCAAGATGCTTTTGAGTATAATGAGGTGTCATTTGTCAATTGTTGGCCTTACTGGGCTACATAAGCCCTATTAACAAAGTAAGTCAAGCGTATGAGATGAAGCCTGCTCTGCTCTTTATTCACAAATAGGTGCATGGAATCAGGTCTTGTTGTGAATTCCTTGACTAATTTGAAACTGACTGTGTTTAGGGTAAGAGATAAGGATCTGTTTTTCTTTTACTTCATGTTAAAATGTAGGTTTTCCAGTGCTATGTGCTGAGGATGCCATCTTCTCTCCAGTGTATGGTTTTGGCATCTTTGCCAGCAATCAGATAGTTGTCTATGTGTGGACAAATATTTGGGTCCTCTATTCTGTTGATTGATGTGTCTGGTATTTTGTTTAGTTTTATTTTTGCTTTTAATACAGTTCTATAATGTAATTTTGAATAAGGTAGGGAGATACACATGCAGAATTCTTTTTCTCAAGATAGCTTTGGATATCCTTTTGTGAGTGTATGTGTCACTATATAAATTCTAAGAATTTTTTTTCTGTATCCATAAGAATCGTGCTGGATGTTTAGTTGCTTTACATTGAATGTATAGATTACTTTTGAGAAAAGAATCATTTCTACAATATTAATTCTTCTAACCCATAAACATAAAAGAGCTTCTGTTTCTTTTGTTAATTTCTAAGCATTTTATTTTTTGTGGTTGTTTTTAATGGAATTGTTCTCCTTATACCTTGGTCAGGGTGTTGTCCTTGATGTATGTAAAGGATACTGGTTTTTCTGTGTGTTAACTGTGTAGTCTGTGCCTTTGCTGAACATATTTGTCAACTTTAAGCATTTTTAGAGGCATCCTTAGGGTCTCTTTTACAGAATCATATGATCTGCAGATAGGCATATTTTTGCTTCTTCTTTTCCTGTTTGTTTTTCTTTTATTTCCATTTCTTCCCTTATTGCTTAACTCAAAATTTCTATATTCAATAGAAGTGGACAGAGTTGGTAAATTTCTATATTCAATAGAAGTGGACAGAGTTGAAACCTTTTTCTTGTTCCTGATTTTTGGTGAGAATTCTGTCTATTTTTCTCCACTCAGCATAATATTGGTTATAGCATGTTGTATATTGCTTTATTTATTTATTATCTTTTTTTGAGACATAGTTTCTCTGTGTAGCCTTGGCTGTCCTGGGCTGGCTTTGCAGACCAAGCTAACCTCAAACTGACAGAGATCTTCTTGCCTCTGCCTCCCTGAGTGCTGAGATTACAGGCATGCACCACTATTCCCATCTTGTATAGTGTTTTATGTTGAGTTATTTTCAATCTATCCCTAGTCTCTACATGAATTTTACACTGAAAGGATGTTAAGTTTTGTTAATGGCCTTCTCTGGATATATTGAAACAATCATGTGATTTCCGTCTGAGTCAATTATTGCGATGAGCTTTATTTATTGATTTATATATGTTGAACTTAACTCTGAATAGCTGTAGTGAAACCAATGTGATCAATATTAATGATATGTTTCATGTGATTTTGAGTTCAGGTTGGCAGAATTTTATTGAGAAATTTTGTATCATATTCATGCTCATTCTATAATTTACTCTTAGTTTTTTCTTCTTTTCTTTTTCTTTTTTTTTTTTTTTTCTTCTTCGTTTTTTCTTCCCAAGAAAGGGTTTGTCTGTGTAGCCTTAGGTTTCCTGGACTTGCTTTGTAATTCAAGCTGGTCTCAAACTCACAGAGATCCACATGCCTCTGCCTCCCTGAGTTTTGGGATTAAAGGAGTGTGCCACCACACCCAGCATGCTTTTCTTTAAAAAAAAAAAAAAAAAAAAAAACAATGCCATTAACCGGTTTCGGTATCGTTGCAATGCTTGTTAGCTTGAAGACTTTGAAAGCCCTCCTTCTTTTCTAATTCACAGAATAATTTGAGTAGTATTGGTGTTAATTTGTCTTTGAAGTTCTGCTAAAATTCTGCAATAAATCCATCTGATCCTAGATATTCAATAGTTAGGACAATTTTTATTACTGCTTTAATCTTCTGACTCTCAATGTTTAAATCATTTTTTCTTGTTTTGGTTTTGGAGTGCCACATGTATTTATAAATTCAACCAGTTCTTTGGTTTTGTTTCAATTTAGTGGAATACAATTTCTTTTTTTTTTCCTTTTTAAAAATTAATTTATTCTTGTTACATCTCAATGTTTATCCCATCCCTTGTATCCTCCCATTCTTCCCTCCCCTCCCATTTTCCTCTTATTCCCCCCCCCCCACCCCATGACTGTTCCTGAGGGGGATTACCTCCCCCTGTATATGCTCATAGGTTATCAAGTCTCTTCTTGGAATACAATTTCTTAATATATCATTATGATAGTCTAATTTTATCAGTATATATTGTAATGTATATATTTTCATTATTAATTTTATTAATTTGGGTGTTCGTTTTGGTTAGATTGTCTAAGAGTTTGTCAATCTGGTTTTTCTTTTCAAGGATCTACTATTTCTTTTTTTTTTTTTTTTTTTTTTTTTTTATTTTTATTAATTTATTCTTGTTACATCTCAATGTTTATCCCATCCCTTGTATCCTCCCATTCCTCCCCCCCCCCATTTTCCCATTATTCCCCTCCACTATGACTGTTCCTGAGGGGGATTACGTCCCCCTATATATTCTCATAGGGTATCAAGTCTCTTCTTGGCTACTTGCTGTCCTTAGCTGGTTTCCGTAGTGTAGTGGTTATCACGTTCGCCTCTACTATTTCTTTTATAGATAATTTGCTTTATTTTATTTCATTAATTTCTGCTCTGATTTTGATGATTTTTTTTCTTACCGAATTCCTTTGAGTCTGATTTATTCATGTACATTATCATCACTAACTTACTTGCTTTCTACATCTCAAATTTTGTGATGAAAGCATTTAATGTTGTAAAAGTTTCTTTTAGGACTTCTTCCATTGTGTCTCAAAGATTTTATGTTTTATTTCCATTTTCATTCATTCTAGGAATGGTTTTTATTTGTTTTCTTGTTTTTGTTGTATTTTTTATGTTTTATCAGTGACTCGGTTATTATCCAATGGTATACTTTCCATGGTTTCTATTGATATTTATAGCAAGATTTACTTTTATTGTAATCTAATAGAATTAAGGATGTTATTTCCACTTTTTGAATTTCTTGAGATTTACTTGTATCTTTTTTTAAAGATTTATTTATTTATTGTATATGAGTGCTTTATTTGCAGAAGAGGGCATCACATCACATTATAGATAGTTGTGAGCCACTGTGTGGTTGCTTGGAATTGAACTCAGGACCTCTGGAAGAGCAGGTGGTGCTCTTAACCACTGAGCCATTTCTCCAGTCCTTTACTTGTATCTTAATATGTGCTTAGTTTTGGAGAAAGTTGCATGGGTGGCTAAAAATATTCTACATTGTTTGAGTGCAATGTCCTATAGATGCCTTTGACTTCTGTTTAATGATGTCATAATTTTCTCTATATAATTGTATTGATTTTATGAAATTGGGTGGATGTGTGTTTGGTGTATACATGTTTAGAAATATAACATCTTCTTGGTTTATTGTCTTCCTTATCTCCTCTGATTAACTAGTTTTGGTTTCAAGTCTTTTTTTGTCAGATATAGGAAACATCACCTGCTTCTTTTCTAGTTCTATTTACTTAGAATATTGTTGTGCATCCTTTTACTCTGGATCATGTCTATATTTGATGGTGAGATGTGTTTCTTAGAAGTAGAAGCAAGATGGATACTGTTTCTTAATCCATCATTCAAATTTACACCAAAATTACTGAGGAACTAATATCACTGATATTCAGAGTTATTGTGCCTTGGTCCTATCATTTTGTTGATTTTTTGGAAGAGCAGTTCTGGTATTGTTTACTCTTTTCTAGGGGCCCCTTGACTGTCTATATTCTTCTCTTTGATCTGAAAAACTCTAAAACCCACTGTAGAACTGGATTACTAATCACAATTCTTTAATATGCTTTTACTGTAGAAAGTTGTTATTTTTCCAATTTTAATAGATAGTTTTGTTGGATATAATAGTGGTGTTGGCAATTATGTATATATAATTTCCACGCAGTCTGGTTTTAAGTAGTCTATTGAAAAATCAGGTTATTCTGATAGGCCTGCTTTTATAAGGTATTCAACCTTTGCTTTTAATATCCTTTATATATTCTGTGTTTTTAATCTCTTCTCTATAATATTTGAGGAGTTTACTCTTTGATCCAGGCTATTAGATATTCTGAAGGCTTCAAATCTATATGGTTATCACTTCCTTTAGGTTTGAGAAGTTTTGTTTTATGATTATACTGAAAATTTTTTATTCTTTTGGTGTAGAAGTCTTCTCTTTGTTTCAGAGTTCCTAGAATTCAGTGATTAGGTTTTTTCATCTTGTCTCAAAGATATCCTATTCACATTTCTTTTTAACTACCTCAGTGACTTTTCTTTAGTAAACCTATTCTAGTAGTTTGTCTTATATCCCTGATTCTATTAGTCACATGAATCAGTCTATTTGTGAGGAGTGAGTCCCACTGAAGTTTTAATTTTTTTTACTTTCCATCTTGCATTTTCTTCAGCAATTCTATCTCTTTATTAAACCCTATTTTCATATCTTGGATTGACTTCCTCATTTTATTCAGCTCTGTGTTTTATTATCTTGGATTATAGTCATGTCTCCTTTTAATTGTTCAAACATAGTTACAAACACTATTTTGAATTCTTTGTCTGGAATTTCTTCCAGGTTATTTTCATTGGAGACTATTACTATTAGTATGATGCTAGTAATTTTTAGAAGTGTTATGGTTTTTCTTGACCTTTTTGTTTTTGTTTTGAGAATTGTGAATCTGGACTACTTTGTTGTATGGGTCTTTATTTTTGTTCAAATCACTTTTTATTTCAATTGACATATGTACAGTGTTTTGAAAAAGATCATGTTTTATGGTAGTTAAGACATTGCTTTCTTATATAAGACTCATATCAAGGGCTGAAGGTTCTATACAAGTCTTATTTTCGGGGTCTACATCTACCTGTGGCAAAGATCACTCTCCAAGAGGCAGCATATACCTATCTGTTTCTCCTTCCTGTGCTTTTTGCTATGCATGGCCATGTTTGAATTCCTTGCCTTGAGGCAGCGCTGGTCTGATCCTTGCTTCCTTTGCCTTTCACACCCGTTTGGGGACTCTGAGAGCTTGGGTACCTAATGCCCTGCTGGGAAGGGCTATGGACTCCTTTTATCCCCTGCCAGTTGTATAGCACCATTTGGTACTATGAGAGATAGTGCTCAGGGAGAAGGCTTCCACTAAAGTGTTCTAAAGAGATGCCATACGGGCTCCTACCTAGATGTGTAAAGTCACAAACCAGCAGAAGAGTAACTGGGATGAGAAGGAGATAACTCCCCAAAGGGAAGGGTCAGATGATGATGTTGAAGAAAAACTGACCTAGTGACAGTCTAAACCCTACAGTCCCCATAAAATCCAGATTTCTTTATTCCACAGAAGCTGGGCACATAATGAAATTTTATTTCCCAGCCACTCTGTGAATTAGATTTGGCAGCAATCTAAGTTCTCAGTGGAGTGTGAGAACAAATGATGTGTCTTCCAGCCTAAGTTCTGTCACGTAAGATAAAGCTTGTTCACTGCAGACACGAGAGAACCATCCGAATATTTAGGGTTGGGGCTCCTGAATGACATTTTAGAATAGGCTGCCTGCCAGCTAAAACTCTTCCCTTTATCACAAGCAGGAGAAATAAAAAAGTCTCCTAAAGATGCACATTATTGTGAAACATGCCCTTTTGGTTCATCCTCATGCGAGCAGAAGTGATCGAACACCAGCACCATAAGCATAAACCTAATTATATTGCTTTATTTATTTATTATCGTATGTGTTTATGGCGTGTGTGTTTGTGTGTGTGTACCAACACATATGTGGAGGCTAGAGAATAACTTCTGGGTGTTGATTTCTTCATCTCCTATGGGTTCCAGGGAGAGGAAAACTGATGGCATGAGATTTTTCCTGATGAGCCATCTCACTCACCTTATAGTCTTTATCAGTGTCTACTTGAGTAATTTCAATTAAAACTACCTTACAGATGGAGAAACTTCTTGAGTAGATGTTGGTTAAATATGTGGGGCCTACCTATGATACAGTAAAAACTGTAGTCTTGAGGAACAAAAGATTGATTTTGCAGTTGCAAAACTTCCCTACAGCTTTTACTAGATATAAATTTTACTATCTCAAGGCCTTGTTTACTTCTGAAAGCGAGGATGAGAGTAGAACGGGTCTCCTGGGGGTTCTTGGAAAGGCTGGATGAGATAGCCCGTGGTGAGCTTGTAGTGTATAGTAACAGCTCCACAGTGCTGTCTTCTTTTAGAGCCAGACAGTGCAGTGAGAGTCACTCAATTCTCTAAAGCTTCAAAATCTAATCTTCTCTACTCAGCGAGGAAACTGCAATGGTCTCATCTATTTTTGCCTGTTCCTGTGGTTAGACTATGCTGGTCCGAGACTTCCATGCCATCGATTCTTGCATCCTAGTGTACCACCTGGGAAGTCAGGTACCTGATAATGTATCTGCTACTAACAGAGGCTTTATAGAAAGCAGCTTCCTGCCATTAGAATAAGTTTTCAGATATGCAGGGAAAGGTGTTTCCTCCATGTAATGCAAAGCACAGCTATATAAGCCCCACAGTCAAAATACCCCAAAATGTACACAACAAAAACATAGTGAAGGCATCAGGCTTTTCCTTACAGTCCTTTAGACTTAAATGTGTCCCAGCTTTTTAATCTCATGTGTGTGTGTGTGTGTGTGTGTGTGTGTGTGTCCTGGGGTTACAACTATCTCTCCCTGTGCATCAGATCTCTGTCTGTAATTGGTCCCTTTCCTGAAAACACACCAGGGTGGTCAGAGAGAACCGCATGCATGAAGGAAGTGGCTTCCAGAAATGTAGATGCATTTGTCTGATATCATTCCTTCTCTTCTGTTTTAGTTCTTGACTTTCTTAAAACAAGCTTTTCTACACCATCAGTTAAAAAGTTTTAGCAAGCATCCCCTTTCCTCCAGAATACAATATATAGGTCAGTTTTCTCCAGTGACAGAAAAGATCTATGATATGTTCTGGGTTGGCCAGCATAGTGTCTCTCAGACACATGTGGCTATTGCATGGCTAGACTGATATAAAGAACTGAATTTGTAATAAAATATTGTTTAACTTTGAATTCAAATAGTTACTATTTGTAGCCTAATCCAGTACTGTCAAATAAATAATACATACACATACACATATACATATACTTTAATAATAAAATGTATTAAGTTCTGGTAAGGGTTACTTGACATAGAATGTAGAATATTTGTATGTACATAATAAGATCTCTTGAATAATTTGTGTTCTTAGTGCATCTCCTGTTAAACTAGTCAGCACAACAGTACACAAGCAAGAGGGGACTGCATCTAATAGGACAGGCATATCCCTTTAAAACACATGCTTGCTAGTAATAGGGTATCTCTGGTTTATTGACATATAATATATTTTTCTTCATTTATTTATTTATTTAATCACTTCACAGCCTAACCCTCTTCTCCTGCCAGTCCCTGTTCTTAATAATATATTTTTATTGACTTTCATTCATATGATCAATTCTTTTCTGTATTTGCAGTAAGTAAAGTAAGAATTAGGTATATTACTTTTTCATTTTATAGTTAAATTTATTTTGTCTCTAAAAACACTTAACAATATTGTTGAGTTTAATGTTGAAAATAACAATCATCAAGTGTTTCTGGAATGTGCCAAAAACTAAATATCTTAATCTTGGAAAGTTATTACTTCTGTAGCCCTCAAGAAAAGCAGTTAGAGACAATGTGTAAACAAGTGGGTATGTCTGTGTTATAATAAACTTTATTTACAAGGACAAGGAATGAACAGATTTTGTTCCTATAGACTGAATTTTGCTATTTATTGATTTATAATGATGTCTTTTATAACTCCTGACATAGTAAAATGTAAACTAGAGGTCCCCAAATACATAAAAGTTGGCTAAATGCAAAGAGAATTCACTCTAATTCTGCTCAAACTGTTAATTTGTGCAGTTCATTTTCAGTCATGAATCACTAAAGGCATGTTTAAAGCACCACCATAAGACTGCATCTGACACACATATAGCAAGTTATAATTAATAACTGTTTACTCGTGACTAACACATGCATTAAATGCCTGTTAGAAGATGAAGAAGTGATCTGTGAAAACTTCCAAGAGGCATTTAAGTTGATAACAGAATGTAGAAGATAATGGTACAAGCTGAAAAGCATGGGATCAGCTGGGGTGGGGGAGGAAGAGAGCAAATCACAGCCACACCAATAACTGTCACTCATGTGCATGGTATGCTCACTTTAGAAATGTGAGCCTCAGTCTTTAACAGCTGAGCTATCCCTGCAGCCCAGTGTCTACTCTAACAATGGTGACAAGGAACCTTCTGTTTCTCACCAACTTGCAACTCAAAGTGTTTTAATGCAAAGTATACCAGAGGAACATTCCACTACCCTACAAGTACCTGGTAAGGGCTCTTTGGTGCATCGACATCATGATAACCCACGTAATTAGGAGGAAGCCTCATCACCAGAGTTTTTCAAGGAGATATAATGATTAACTTCCTGGCAATTGCCTGGGATGGACCTAGGAATACAAAAGTCAGCTGCTTTCTTAGGAGCCTGAGGCAGGAAGAACTTCAAATTCAAGTCCAGCTTTGTCAACTTAGAGAGTTCTGAAGTCATGCCTCAAAAACACAAATAAAAAGAAAAGCATAGGCCTCACAATAGAGGCTAGCTGTAGAAACTTTGTCTAGCTTTTCTGAGGTTTAGGCTTGAATCTCCAGAACAAAGTGAAAGGGGACAGGGGAGGGCATGTGAGAGAATACAAGAGAGAGCAGAACACAAGGGGGAAAGGGGGAAGAGGAGAAGGAGGAGGAGAGAACAAGCATGCAGGAAAGGGATAAAGAAGATAATATCATGACATGCAGGTTCAGAAAATTGAAATACAATATAAACTTCATTAAATTACAGTGTACAAGCATCTGTTCTAAACTTGTGGCAATTATATAATGATAATCACAAGAATTACTAGGTATGATGTAGGTGGAGGCACTCTGTAATGGAATTGACCCCTCGGTCACAGACATGGGGCAGGGGAATAGGGTGAAAACTTGGAGGGAGGAAGGAATGGGAGGATACAAGGGATGAGATAACAATTTAGATGTAATCTGAATAAATTAATTAAGTAAAAAATAAAAAAATTTTAAAAATGTTTTTGTTTTCATCCCAAGTGTGGGATGTTAGTTTGAGCTTTAGTTTGTCCACGGCTGATAATATTTTTGTGCGTGGGCGTGGTCTTTACTAGTGGGACAAGGAGAGGGGTGTGGTCTAGGGCTCTGAGGAAGATAAATAGGAGCACTCAGAGAAAGAAGGTGTGCAGTGCGCTGTGGTAGTGGTGTGCTCCACAAAGCAGTTTGGAGAGACCAGAGACCTGTGTGGTGGATAGAGAGAAATGTTTCAGTGCAGAGGCTCCGGGGAGACTGCTTGCGGTGTTTGCTGTTGTCAGAGCTTGGTATTAGGATTGGTATTGCCCCCAAAGAACCCACTGATGATAAACAGCCGGGAGAAGTAAAGTGGTCTGTACCCCCTCTCCCCACTAACCTTCTTTCTCATACCCAGGGTTAAGGGGTTGGTGGAAGGGAGGTAGACTGTTTAATACCTCAAATAACATAGAGTTTAAAACACAAGTGTCAACAAAGCTCTGTTTAATTTTCTAAAAATATAAGTGTTGAAAAGAGAATGTAAATTTAAAAGCAAATACTTACTAGTAAATCAGTAGACCAGAGTCAGCCCGTGTGTGTGTGTGTGAAGACATGGAATAAGGAAACAAATAAGCATTATTTCAAAGAATAATGGAAGTGTATCTTTAGAAACTCATGAAAGAAGTGAGAAGACACAGGACAAGAGCAGGGGAGAAATGACATTTAATGAAGAGAAGTCAAAGAGAGCCTCATCCTCACTGTTCTTTGACAGGGTGAAAGGCACAAAAAGCCACTGTCATAAGATACACCAGGCTAAAGTTGGGCAGGGCCATCCTTGAAAGAAGACTAAAGCTGCAGGTTTTGGTAACACGGTGATTCTTTCGGTGGATGGGACCATTGTGGAGATAAGTCACAATTTATCAGACTGTATGATTTGGATGACACTGTACAGGTACAATGTTGAGAGCTATGCTATAACATATAAACATATTATAAAACTTTAAAACATTCAAAAATATTATTAAAAATTACAACATCCCATGCATATCCTCTTTTTAATAGTAAACATACAGAACAAAAAAATAGCACTAAAAGCTGCAAGTGAGCAAACAGAAGTCAAATGTAAAGGAAACCCACTAGAATAATTGTTTTCTCAAGGGAAATTTTAAAAAACAGAAGAGCCTGCAACATTGTACTCCAAGATCTAATGGACCATGGATGCCAGCCTAGTCTACTGTGCCCAGCAAAACTATCTACCATAGTTGAAGGAGAAAGAAAAACATTTTATGATATTAAGAGGCTAAAAGAATTTGTGTCCAGCAAACTAGCCATATAGAGAATTCTGGAAAGAATTCTCAGATAAGATAAAAAAAAAAACATGGTCTAATTACTGTTTGAAATCTAAAGTGTGGCATCTGTAACAGAATCAAGGAAATTATTCAGGGCAGTGAACTGGGTCATGAAGGTATCCAGATATCACTCAGTTTTGATTTTGCAATGTAGTAATATTTGTACAATAATTTTTGTTGTTATTGTTTGTTATTTTAATATGTGTCTGGTGATTATATTTATTTTTGACACTTTTATACATGAACACATGAATGCCCATTACCTCACTCCACTTTCTTTTATCTCTCTCTGCATCTTTGCTTTTCTTCTCCTCTCTACAGGTTTCTATTCCACATTCATATTCTTTTCCCTTTGATCTTAGCTAGAGTCATCTCCCTAGGCTGAGCATCATGTACCGGCAGAGAGAAAGGCCCTCATGAGTTCTAAACATGTTCAATCAATCATCCTTTCCACAAGCAATGGACAGCCCATAGGATGAGGGTCTGGAGAGTCAAAATGAAGCCTAAAGTCTTACATCTGGATCCCACTGTATCTGCTGCAATGCCTAACAGCTGTGTGAGGAAGTGCTGCTTGAACAACCCTGTGTTGTATCTTATAAAAGTGTGTGGCATGGCATTGTGAGCAGTAAGTGCCCAATACTTGACAGTGTTAACAGATGACTAGGCTGTAAAATATTTGTTATCCTATTGCTTTTATCATCTCTTAAAATATGCTCATGTTGTTCAGCAAACATGAGTATAGTTTTACATTTTCTTTTCACTATAGAAGATGATGTTACTGAGAGCCAAGTCTTGCCAAGCTAAGGATAATCATGTACAAGGTTTACAGAGTTAACACTGACTACCTCCATGTTAACACTCCCATTTGGGGGATGAACAGACAAATATGTGAGAAAATTAAACTAATGAATTCAGAATCCTTCAGTCAGAGTTTTTCCATATCCTTTGAGGAGCATGAGGGCTTTCTCGTTTGACATTTAGAATTCTGGGCAGTAAATACTGAGCCATGTGGATGTGTGCAGGAGAAACAGTCCAAGAAGGATGAAGACCCGACACCATAGCATCTGATGTGGACACTTGGCAAGGATTTCCCTTCAGGTTTCCTGAAGGTACCCTGTTCATTTCACTGTTGACAAGACACCAGATAGTAGAAAGAGAACACACTAAAGATGCTGTTTATAAGGGCAGTGAAGGAAGGAAATAATCTCAAAACAGCTGACACAGGAATTACTACAAAATAGATGGCTGAAATAAATATTTGATTTCTCATGGTTATTGAAATCAGAAAATCTACAAGTTTCGCAAGGACCCCACCACCACCACCACCACCAAAGTTCCTAAAGATCAGTCATTCCTTCCCATTTTTAGTTTCTGCCACCTCACTGGCAAGATGTAGAAGAAGGAAAGGTCACTTGTGGGATGATGAGAATTGCCTGTGTGGACTTCACCTGAAAACACCTTTCTAGAATCTACCAGGATTAGTCATGTACTCATGCCACTTGCATCTTGCAATGATAGCGATTTAACGTGCAAGATGTATCCCTTCCTTACTCTAAATACCGAGGATCTCCACAGCAAGGATGTTTTCAGCCAGACTGACTTCCTATTATGTTGATAAAGATGCATTTATTTTATCTTGTTAGCTAGTCAGAACAGAAGATTAATATAAGACTCTTTCTTGAACATGAGCAAGAACCACTTAGAGATAGGCATCCATGAATCTGTTTGTGCTAATGGGTCTGGTGACAGCAAGTCCAAGATCAAAAACAGTGGCCCGAGATGGTAATCAGAGTGATGAGAGCGTGGTCCGCAGAAGCTGTTCTGTGATGAATCGCATCAGCTTTCTGATGAGAAACAGCCCCTGCAGCAGACCTCCTGGTGTGTGAGGAATGAAGCTTTGAATCCCAGCATGTCTTCTCCTGGAAGTTTTTAATCACAGATACAAGCAACCTAGAGTGTCACACATAGATGGTTCTCGTTCCATCATCACAGTCAAGATGCTTTCTTACCTTAAATCATTGTTCCTATGAAATTTTCCATGGACTTTGGAAACTATCTTTACCCCTGGCTTGTAATTTTCCTATATGAAGGAGCTAATAATAGCAAGACTTCTTCTAATGTGTAGTTACCACATGTACATTTGAAAACCTTTCAAATATGCTACCTATGAATAAACACAAGGTGTCTATCTATAGGCATGTTTCAAACAGTAAATTACTGAGAGTTTTAGGTTAATTTGATCAATAATAACAACATAAACAAGCATCCTAACACAACATGAGAGACGACTGCTTTGATATTTTATATTAAGATATTTATTTAGATAAGTCTTTACTGGTTTAATAAATTAACATGTAATTTTCAGTTATATTTCTAGTATAGTCATAGAGTTTATTGTGTTCATGAACTCATGCACACTTACAACTGGCTATTGCTCCCTACAAGCTGACTTCCATCATGGAAAGCATGAATATAATTTCGACCGTATGGATTTGTCTCTTCTACACATTTTATTTTGTGGACTCAGTGTTTAATCTTTAGGTTCTGGTAGCTTATTCTTCCCCCTCCCCTTCTATTGTTTTTCTCCTCCTCTTGCTCCTTCTTCTGCCCCTCCTTGTCTCCTCCTCTTCTTCTTCCTCCATTGTTTTGTTTTATGAGACAGGTTATAAGCATTGGAAGAGGGTCCAATCCATTGTGTGTGGTTCTATTCCTGGGTTAGTGGTCCTGGATTCTACAAGAAAGCAGGCTGAGTCGAGGGGAAGCAAGCCAGTAAAAAGGACCCCTTCATGGCCTCTGCATTAGCTCCTGTCTTCAGGATCATGTCCTGTGTTAGTTCCTGTCCCGACTTCCTTTGGTGATGGACAACAATGTAGAAGTGTAAACTGAATAAACTCTTTCTTCTCCAACTGACTTTTTGGCCATGGTGTTTCACTGCAGTAAGAGAGACCCTAACTAAGACACCCAGTGATGCTTCAGATCAATGGGGTTTTGTAAATACACATATGGAAAGTTGTGGACCTTCTTTTTACAGCTTTAATTTTCAGAAAGAACTTGAGTTTGTTGCATGATAGGAAAATAAATCCTCATGTAATCTGGCATTACATATCTAAACTTTCCTCTTAGCAACATCTCTAGGAAAAAATAGTGTACTTGGAGAAACTGACTAACCTACACTGAGCATCATTGCCATGTGAAACTGAGTAGCCTACACTAAAAATCATAGTCATCCAGTCTGTCTTCTTATATGCATATCGGACCACTGTCCTCTCCTCCAGGAGGCCCCATAATGCATGTGTTGGCAGGTGTCTTAGTTAATTTTCTGTTGCTGTGACAAAGCACCATGACCAAAGGAGTCTATAAAATTAAGCATTTACTTTGGATTATGGTTTCAGAGAGTTAGACTCTATGAGACTTGAGAAAAGCTATGGCACAGAAACTGCTAACAGCACACATCTTAATTTGAGAGCAGGGGGCAAAGAACATATAGGGAAGGGCAGAAGTCTTTGAAACCTCTAACTCTGTCCCCCAGTGACACGCCTCGTTCAGCAAGGCCACCCTCCTAATCCTTTCCAAAAAGTACCAAAAACTGGGGGAAAGTACCTAAACATACGAGCCTCTGGAGGCCAGTCTCATTCTACCCACCAGAGTAGGGTTTATGCCATTCACAAATCTAGCCAGGTCTGCCAGCCTATCTTCCTTCTTTCCTTCCTTTCTCTGTTCTTCCTGCCTGCTTGCCTATGCTCTTTTTTAGGTCAAGAGTGGTAGACTCCCTGCCAAAGCATTGAAGGCATGTTCAAAGGAGCTCTTCACCAAGCATCAAAATACTCACTGGTACAACAAATTTTAAGAACCCTCCTTCCCCTCTACCCCCTCTTCTCTTTCCCTTCTATCACATTCCACCTTATTTTCTAAGACTGAATTACTCAATAAATCTGGAGCTTACTGCTTTGTCTAGACTGTCTGCCAGCTATCCCCTGTGATCCACCTGTCTCTGCTCTGCTATGCAGGTGTTAAAAGTGCAAATCACTATGCCTGAGATTCATGTGAGACATGAGATCCAAACATAGGTCCTCATATTTGCACACCAAGTACCCATTGAGTCACCTCTTTAGCCCCAAGCTTTGAAGAATTGAGGGAAAATAATACGCAATTGACGAAAACCAGCTGTTATTAAAAACACTACTGAAGAGAATGTAACTCATGAAGTTTGCTGATTATAGCATAAGTAATATCGAATTCCAATTAATGACCTCAAGGTGTGAGTCCACCAGCATCTACCCACAGTCTGATCATATGTTGATATCATCAAGAAATCCACAGCCTGTGGACAGATATTTGCCATTCATGTATTCAGAAAATATTAGTATCAATTTAATGAAGCTGTCTATATTTTACAAGTTGACAAGAAAATCTGTTAGATATCTATGTATAGATAGATAGATAGATAGATAGATATGACAGATATACAGATAGATATGGATGATAGATAGATAGATAGATAGATATGAGGTGAATACAGATTTTTAAAGAAAATGCATATAACCAATAAATTCAGTAAAACCACAGGCAGATTGGTAGTTATGAATATACTTAGGAATGGCCCAGTGACACTTGAACAGGCTTCCCCCAAATCTGCAGTCAGTTTTTCTCCACTTCTCCCCCATTATCCCCTGATTGGCTGGATAACACGACATCCTTTCTCCTTTCAATGGTATGCAATATCATCTTCCTCTTTCTCTTCAAATGTCCTATATATAACCAGAAATACTTTTGTTTTTCTGGGAAGTTTTTCTCCTAGCTGAAATTAGCTTGAGCAAGTTGTAACACATGGTGTCTTATCCACAGTGTGGCACATGTGTTTTAAAAAGTCTGTGTAGGTGTTTTTCCAAATGCATAACAGGTATCCAGACACAATGTGTGTTTTCAGAGCTACAGCTGGTTAAATACTTGATGTAAGCAAGGTTTCAGAATAGCAACAAGGCTAACACAGCCGTTCATTTCAGTTCACATGTACTGAAATGGAATGGGAATTTGGCAACTGGACATGGAATAACAAGCGATGGGTGTGCCTCTTGGCTTCTGAAATATTTGAGGCAAAAATGTTTCCTCCACAATCTCTGACATTCTGTGTTCCAAAATATCCTCATTTCAACCACACTTAATTGCCCTTCAGTATCAAAATTAATTGTGTTCTCTGCTAAAAGGCCAGTGCAGCATGAGGTTACTCTAGGGTCTCAACAGCCAATGCATCTTCTGTAAATGGCTTGATTGCTGTCTGGAAAGAGTATGTCTGAGAAAGCTGTGCTTGACCGAGGCTATATATTACAGTCCAATTAGTGTGAAGATCACTACATGGGTCTTTAACTTTATCTAGTAACTATTGGTATCTCTAACGGAGGCCGCAGACAGAGTGGGAAGGAATGTAGAATCTACTGTCTCTGACAAGCAGGAGGGGAATGGCTTTGGCAGGGGATCAAGGGGCCACCAGAGTTGCTTCCTTCAGAGTTCCTGTCCTCAAACTTTTCTATTCCCATCACCAACTAAGTAAAATGTAAAAACAAAGTCCAGAGTCTTCAAAGTATATGTTAGGATGTTCTGTACTGTGTTTAGCTATGGTTGCTGGTAAGGGCTGTTGAGTCAGGGCTAATGGTTGAAATGTCAGGTTATTTGGCATTAGTAATCAACATTCAATTTGTAAACTCATCAGTGACACCAATGATAAACTGCATCCAATTCACAGAATAATGTTATTATTTAATGCTGCCCTCAAATAACTCTCACACAAATAATATAGCATTTATATATTTGCTTTTATTATGTTATTATTGAACATTAGAGGAATGTAAGTTCTAATGGGTTCTAAATCAAGACTTCCAAGTTAATGCATGACAAATTTTGGTCATGTGATCTGATAATGGAACATTTCCAAGGTCACTTAGATTCAGCTCCTTCTCGTCACTGTTTCATAAGGGATACAATGTGAGTCACGTTCTGGACGACCTGTGCCCCATTCAGCTACTGCTCTGTTTTTACTCCTTGTCAACTCTGCATTCCCTCTAGGATTACTCTCCTCTTCTTTTTACTAATTGTCCTCACTACACCAGCGGATTGAGCATGAACTTTTGTTGTAATGTTTTCTGTACATGCTCTTTGTTCATGGATTTTCTCAATTATGTCTTCAACACCTATTGCATACATCAGGCTGTACAAAAAAAACAGGGAAAATATGTATTACCATCTAGCAATGGGATCACTTGGCTTGTAATCTTCATTCACTGGATAATTTTCATAGTTTGAAATAAGATGTGTATCTCATATGTGTTCCTGGTTTTATAATTACTGTTTTAACTGATGTTAGAAAGACAAAATGTTAACTCTAGAGTCAGAGATGAGGCTTCTACTGTTACAGAGGTATACATATGGGAAATGTATTCTTTTACCTGTCTTCCTTGTGAGCCAGGAGGCTTACATAGAGGCAGGAAGACCAGTTTTCAATGTGGACCCTCAGAAACATGAAACCAAAGAAATGAGACAAGGAAGGGTTTGGGGGTACACCAAGTCATTTTGTGGCTTGAGTGAGTCCTTTACAGGCATGGATAGGAGTGATAAAGCAAGGAGGAACACTACAGAAATGACAGATCCATGCACAGAAAAAGCTGATGGAGGGACATCAGCTTCCAGAGCACCGCTGAAGGAAGCACAGGTCATTTAGTATACACAGCTCCGTAGGGAGCAGCCTCAGGCTGTAAATATCCATGATGAGGAAGAAGCTGCAGTGGCTAGATCTTGCAAACAGTGGCCAATCATTTGTAAACACGTGCACTTGAACCAGAAGAAGGCTTTGCCCTTCAGAGTTTGACCCAGGCTGAGAAAACTTTGGATTTGAAGTATTGATCTTTGACATGGCTATGCTTATGTCAACAGTACAAATTCACTCAGGACGCCCTTGGCTCTTGACAGAGGTGAAACACTGGGAGGGACCAGGAAAAATATAAAGGAAAGAAGCCAGGAGAGCCAAGGCAAAGTCCTGTGGGGGTGGGGGGAGGGAGATGCTAAGGCACAAAGTCATATATGTATGCTTGACAAACACACTAACAATTGTAAAGCTAGGCTAATTTAGCTTAAGTTGTTAGATGTGCCTGAAATCTTAAAATTTGAGAAGTTTTCTGTCTTGAGTCAGAGAAGGTGAGCCCTTAATCCTCAAGGCTCTGAGAGAAAAGGGAAGATGCTTTACTCATTACTGGAAGGAAGGTAAAGGATTTAATGAATGGTAAAGAAAACTCTGCACTGTGAAGGATCAGGGTCACTGTTGATCTTAGTTCCCAGTAATGTTCCGTAAAATATTGCCAAGAGCCACATCTGATTCTCAGAAGATCCCTTTCTGTCTGCAAGCAGTAACCTTTATATCAAATAAAGCAATTCCCCCATGTAACTTCACTGGTGTGTTTCTTTAAATGTGTATGGGGGAAAAAGGACCCTAACCATGTAACAAACTTCAAAAATTTTTTGAAGCCATCTCCACAAGGTGGTTCTTTGATGCTCATCATCTTCTTGGAGGTAGGCTGGGTGTTGCCAGGAGTTGCCCTGCCTCATTTTAAATGTATCTTTGAAATAATAAAAACATCTTTAAATGTCATATTCTGTATGTCTCTGAGGTTTTTGAAGACCTTATCTTACTATTTTGCCTTATCTTTCTGTTACACTTAGGATGTATATTCTTGTGATAAAAATAGACTAGTAATTAATATGACAATGATTTGATCAGCTAACAATTAGCTTGTACAACTTACTTATTCTAAACACACTGCAGTAGCACTTTCAAAGTATTGGAAGTAAATCTTGTATTATAATTGAGTTGTGTGGGTACAATACCTCATATTAGAGTAGAAATACACATAATGTGTGAAGAATAATCTTAAATTTGAGTTGTATACCACTGTGTCTAAAATTAAACTTACTTTGCATCCATATACAAAATTCCATACCAGTGAATTAAAAATAGCATTGTGAGTAACAATTAAGGCATTAAGCTGAGGAGTAGAGTGACTAATCGACTTTTTGTCCTATCATCCCTATGTATTTCTATATTTCCTCCTTCTTTATTTTCAACCCCTATCTGCAAACTTAAGAATGAAGGATAAGGGGGAGGAGATTTATTCCTGAATCCAACCTTGTTTTCTGTCTAAATAAGATAAAAAAAATAACCTATAATCAGCTCCCATTGAAAATAAACATCTATAGCCCAAGAAAGCAACCAAAAACCTACCCAACTCCCCTTAAGGGAAATGGGGTGTTGGTCAAATGTGGCAAACAAGCCACTGGGCAAAATGTCCTCATTTCTACCACAGACAAAATTCTGTCTAAAAATGGGCAAGCTTAGAAGCAGGCAGGGTTGACAGCTAAACCCTTCCAAGACAGGGTAAGCAAGTCCTCAATAGTTCCTGCCTCACAAATATGTATGTTAGATATATTGGACCAGAAAGCTGAAGTTGATGCTCTAACATTATAGAGTTTTAGGTGACTGTTCAGGCAGCAAACTGTCTCTATCATCTTCTCGTTTTGGAAGCTGCTAACCTGCACTCCCTGTTTACTCAGGTAATTAATTTCATTCCTTCTTAAACATCTGATGGAGTTGAAGACCAGAGAGTTTAGTTTTCTAATTAAGCTTAGTTGTTTAGGGGTGAAGTTTTTTTTTTTTTAGGTCTAGATAGATATTTTAAGTTGATAATGATGAAATATGATAGATATTGACTTACATTCAGAATTTTAGAGGCACCAAGATAGGAAAGATGGCTTCTTCAAGGCTGCCAAATACAAACAGCCAAAAGACTATGAATGTAACATGTATATAATCCCTGATTGTTTAGTGGTTCTAGCTGTAAGTAGTTTATTGTATGTACGTATGTATGTATGTATGTATGTATGTATGTATGTATGTATGTATATATATATATGTGTGTATGTATAATATAAATGTATACGTAAATAATAAATATTTAATAAAAATGTACAGGCTAAATTCTAATGCATGATAAAATTCATAGAGTGTTTTTTTATCATGGTAAGATGTTATACTGTTATGATTGTTATAGGCCCATCAGTGAGAAAACACCATATATACAACTTTAGGTTCTGGTGGTGTAGAGTGACTGTCTGGTATCCAGAATTGTCTCCTTAATGCTAAGCACCATTGTTACAAGGGTATGGTAAGCAGAGGCAGATGTGCACTTATTCTCTAGTTCAGAGTGTCCCTTTCATAAATGAGACTCTGGGAGGATGCCTTCAGTGCGAACATTATCTACATCAGTAGATTTGCCAAGACTTTAAACTGTGCCAGAGTCAGACTGCTTCTGCCTTTTCCCAAGGTAGGCCAAAGTTGAATGTTGATGAAATATTGTCCAAATTTGTCCTGGAAAATAACATCTAGAGAAGTTTATTCCAAATCATTTTACTTAAAGGGAGCCTAGAATTTATAGGGAAAACTAGTGGCATCAACAGCAGATGACAAAGTGAAGAAAAACTTAAATAATTTTACCTAACTTTAGAAATAAAAATGTTTGGGCCAAGGAGAGAGCTGAGTGGATAAAGAAAAGTGTTGGCACACAAAACTGAGTTCAATCCTATAACTCATGGTATGTAGAAAAGAACTGACTTATGAACATTGTCCTCTGAGTACCTTCTCTCTCTCTCTCTCTCTCTCTCTCTCTCTCTCTCTCTCTCTCTCTCTCTCTCTCTCTCTCTCACACACACACACACATACATACACACATACACAAAGACAAAGGGAAGGAAGGGAGAGAGACAGAGAGAAAGAAGCACACACTAATAATATTTAAAAATAAACAAAACGTATAGAAATGTTCAGACTAAACACAAAAGTGCAGTATCTATTGTAATTGTTTTAAGACAGTGTAATGTATCTAGCCATCCTCTCTAGCTAGCTGGGAACCCACAGATGCTGAATGCACTGTCACACCCTGCCTGAGGATTGAAGCCATAGTTTAAAGCTATTTCCTGCTTTGGGAGATTACAATTAATACTTACAATATTGACAGCACTGTTTGAGCTAGGAAAAACAACCCTGACCCCCTGCAAAATACATGCAGCCTCCTCTCCCAGGCATCTTGATATTTAGAGAGGCCACAAATAGCAACTTCCCCATTCTTTCTTACTTTCTGTATTGGTCATGTGATGGCTATACTTCCTCTCTCCATCTTGGTAAATTCTCCTTCTCAAGAGATACTCAGAAACAAAACTAAGAAAAAAAAATCAGTGCCCTGGAAAATGAACAGGGATTTGGTGTCATAACTGAGATCTTTGGGGCTCCGAGTAAAGACAGTGTGCATCCACACCACTACCAATAAGTAAAACTCTTGAGAGGTACTAATGCACTCTGTAAGAAAAATATTAATGAATACGATCTAAGTGGAAGACAGATGTCAAATGATTCCTGCCCTCACCCCCACAGTATGCCATGTATGCCTTGGTGCTTTCTAGACCTCTAAAGGCTTCTGTCCAGTTTGGACTTGTCCTGATGTACAGGGACTTCAGCAGTCAAATCCTGTTTCTGAAATGAACATTAGTCCTTCTAGAAGGACCAGTTACCACCATCTTGAGCCAGATACAAAAGTGTGGCTTTTCAGAAATAGCACTAAGAATGCAGATGGTAACCCAAGCAGGCAGTTCCCCGTCTGGTTGTGCTTTGGCCTCCCCACTGGTCTCTGGTATAGGTAGAGAAATATCCACTCACCCTCCACCCTAGCCTGGGAATGTCACCTGCCCTCAGTTCAGACTTCTCAGCTCTGCTCACATTTAGGTGCATTTATATGTCATGTCGTTATTGGATGGTGCCCCAAGGGTACCTGCCTCCTCTGTGCCCTGTCTTGGTGTCTTGCTTTCTTACCTCTAGCAGTTTCTGAAAACTGGGAAGGGACCTGCTTCCTTTCCACTGAGCAGCAGCTTCATGATGAAGCACATCCCAGGTGCCAAAACCTGAAGATCTGCATCACAAATAGCCGACCTCAGACACTGATGACATCTTACTCCTTTGAACAGAATCTGAGGCATTCTTCCAGGTGGGAAGAGGAGGAAGGAGAGAGACGCACTTTGTAATCACATTGAGCACACAGAGAAGGCAAGGAGAAGGTGGGTATAATTGGGAACACTTGTGTTTGCAACCACACAAAGAGTCTTGATTTTCAAATAATGAGGTCACTGTTGTTTTGCAGTTGTAAACTGTGTCCTCCTGTGGCGAAGTCAGTTCTGGCCATTCTGGGTCTGACATGGAGTTCCTACCTGTGTCTATTCCTGACTCATGTCTTTTAAGATGTTTTATGTCCAGGTGCCATTCAGATCTCTTTAGTATTTAAAATCTTTGAAAATGACTATTGTCCTAAATAAAGAAGATATTTTCTTCTAGGATTAAAAAAAAAAGTCACAGAGAATTACTGTTCTATACAGTCAAGCTTACCTCGTATTTGATTATTGTCTAGTTAGCATAGGGATCCTTCCAGAGGCAACACGTCTGGCTTCGGCACCAGAAGGGTCTGGATACTGCCACTGTCTCTACTACTCTCATTCTATGACTTCATACAACAATTTCATCCCTGCAAAGGGAATGTATATGTACAAATGGAGCTAGTGACACCCTCATTTTAGAATATCATTAGGATTAAATGAATAGCGATATTGTCCCTGTTGATTGGCAAGTGGGGTTGATTAAAAGCTGAGTTTTGCTATTCAATTCAGGTTAAGCCCAAGATATTCTATATGAAATATGATAGATCTGGTACAGATTCCAGATGTGCTAGTAATTGCAGTGTATCTCTTAATAAGCTGTCTAAAACTTTAAAGACTACAATCTCTCATCTATAGAACACAGTTCTTAAGTCCAACATGAAAAGGATGTTATTGTACAGTGAGTTTGTTATCACAAAATGCTGAAGACTGAGTGGCTTAGAAACAACAGAAATGTATAACTTCCAGTTCTTGGGTGGAAAACCCAAGATGAAGGAACTAGTGGGCTTAGTGTCTGAGGTATTTCACTTCCTTGTTGATAGAAGACACCTTCCCCTCGTGTTCTCATGGAAGAGCAAAGACAAGGGCATTTCCCCGGATGTCTTAGAAGGGCACCAATGCCACTCATAAACCTCCAAGGCTCCATCCCTCTATCACACTGGGGACTGTGTGTTTGGAAACGACTGAAGAATATGAATGAAGGTAGCAAGCACTCAGCTCATGGCAGGCTGTTTGAATATTTGATGAGCTATGAAGCAGGCTTTTGGCAGCGTGTGTTGCTACATCTCATTACTGAGACAGTAAAGGGTGTCTCTAGTTTTGGCTGAATTGTGAGTTCCTTTTTTTTTTTCTCTCTCTCTCTTAGAGCTCTTATCTTCTGTGAGTGATTCTCAAACTGTGGTCCAGGAATGTATGAGCCCTTGATGCAGGCCAGCGATTTCTGAAATCAACACTATTTGCACACTACTCCTGCAGGATTGTTTGCCTTATGTCACAACCGTACAGTGAAGTTTTGCAGACACTACACGGTAGGTGGGGGGGGGGGGCTGTGTGACTCTGATGCCAGCATATGATGAGTTTATAATTGCCATTTTAGAACAAGTTTCTAAATGAAATCAGTATGTCAGAGATACAGGCATACTTCCATGTTCATCGGAGCATCGTCACTGGCTACGAGACGAACCATGCTTTGAAGGCACAGTGGAATACTATAGGGGTGGACCGGAGGACAATCTGCCAAGTGAAATAAGCCAGGCACAGAGAGACAAAGAAAAGCAAACATTTCCTTCTATCCACCCATGAGTGCTGCCTTGCTCATCTGCAGTAGCTTTTGTGTACCATTGCAGCATTCTAATTACGCTAGGGAAGAACAAAGGCTCAAGGACGTCCTCTCTTGAGCCTTATTCTTGATAGCCCATCCTCTTCCAACCTGCTGCCCTTAAATACAGATTCATTCTGACCCAACTATACTTTCACTTGTCCTACTTTTTCTATCCCAAATTTTCTGTCCTTAGTCTCTACCTATCAAAACCCACCTTCTACTATTGTATTTCTCCAAAACCTGTAAAACCAAATCACTGTCTCCCTGAGCACTGTATGACTTACTGTAATCTCTCTGATGAAAGTCTACATGTGAGCTTTTCTATTTGGTCCAGAGTTCCATAGGCAGGAGACTAATTATTATTTACTATTTTATAAATACTTTTAGTGAAATCTTGTTTTACCTGTCTTCGGTGTTAAGCTCAATCACACAGCCAAGGTACATTTCAACATTGTTACTATTGTTTTCTTTGAAAGTCAAAGGAATGAAAATAAATCTTAGCACACACAGCCTCTATGAAAGCCAATCAGGCACTATGTGACATTTTCAAAGGGAGGGAAAAACGGAGGCCATTTTAATTCCCAAGGGCTCGATATGTATTTGACAAATAGTCGTTTGGTGTTGTGGGAAATGAATGGAGATGCTACAAAACCTGTGCTCAGGGAAGGAGTTACAGAGCTTTGTGTTGTCTGTGCACCTCAGACCACACAGGTCAGTAGAGTACACAAGCGCTACCACCACCATGGCCCACTAGCCCAAAGTCAGAAGGGCTGCTTCGTTAGAATAGCAAGCTGTTGTAGTAATAACCAGATGATGGAAAAATCCCATATACCGCAAACATGAGTTTGTCATTATTTTTCCTTTGTGGAACTCCATAAAGTAATACAAAAGAAAGTTCTGGATACTTTACAACTCACAAGGGAATGAACTACAAGCTTATAAACCAGGTGCCATGATGGTTCTCCAAAGCTACCAGGCTGGTCTGGAGACACTTGCCCTGAGGACCACTGCTTCATTTCAAAGACATCACAGCCTGCAAGCTTGTGTCTCCTTAAGCAAGCAAGCCCCATCTCAACACTCAGAAAGAAGTCTCACCAACGAATGGCGCAACTTAACATTCATGGTTTTTTTGAGGCCATTGCCCAGCAGGACTGCAAAATTAGGCAGGAAATACCCCCCAGGCAGGCTTGCCTGACATGCATTCCAAACTTTGCAAGAGAATCCTAAACACTTTCGTTTCTCAGGGACTTGCACTCTTTCTCCCTCAGTCCAAAGTTTCTTCTTTATCTTCAAGTAACCATAAACAAACACAGTTTTGGCAATTACCCCTGGGAAAGATAATGCTGATGTGGTTATCAGAAATTCCATTTTAACTTGGCCTCTTTTTTCCCAGGACTTTACAGCTGTTTCCCGTTGCCTTGCATTCCTCCGTTGCACTGCCTTAGCGCAGCTTTAAATGGGCAAAGCAGAGCCTAGGCTGTCTTTGGAACATGACTTTCTGTTGCCTCTGACTCCAAGCTCTGTTTTCAACATAAAGACTCTTGCTTCCCAATTTACCACTCTCTTTCCTGTAAAGCAGTGACCGTAACCCCAGGGCAATTGAGCAAATGAGGTTACAGCCCCTGCAATTAATGAAACACATTAATATTATTATACTTTTCCTCACTTCTTTTCCTAAAGTTTTAAATAAGGTTTCCAGGCATATCTGCTTTATGCTGCAAACCAAGAAAGATGCTATTGCATAATCGGGGGCATAAATGAACATTCTTTACCGAGGAGAACAAAGCTCTTTACAGCACTTTTAGTCCAGTATGCCTCTTCTGGATAAATTTTGTTGACCCAAGACTAAATTGGCTTAGTGGACTTTTCTTAAAGATACAACCTGCTAATTAGCTTTTGTATTAAACATTTAATTTAATTTAATGTATGTACTGGACTTGTTCTGGAAAATACTTGCCTTTTTCCTCAGGAAAAAAAAAAAGAGACTCCAATTTTGGTAGCACCAGGAAGCAAGAGCAAAAACATAAGAGCAATAAAAGACAGCATTGTAATATTACTACAAACACATGTGTTATTTAAATTACACATACAGCACACACATTGAATTAAATTGTTTAATATAAAAGTAAATTAACTTGTAGTTGTGCACATAAAAGACAGGGCAATGTATCAAAATCCTAGCTCTATAATCTTATTAATGGATAAACTATTACTGATAGCTATCAATCCACTTAATTATAAATTTTTCTGTATGTTTTATTTGTCTTTAAAAACTGGCTTTACTAAGAAGATCATGAAAATTAATATATATGTGTTAAACGTTTTTAAAGTGTTTGTTTGAAAATTCTGCATCATTTTCATTTAGAACTAGTTTGAGGCATTTATAAACATGTCTGATGGACCTTAAATCTATCTTTCTCATTTCTTGACTATAGGCCAGACTCATGACTTACGTCTTGCAAACCTCCTGAGCGCTTAGCATTGGGTTAGCAGAAGAATGCACGTGGCGAGCAGTGTCGGGTTAGAAATGATGCCCACGCAGACTCACACGTGGAAGATGTGACTTGATTACCTCCTCAGCAGATTTACCTTTCTAATTATGCTGCCCTTAAGCCAATATTAAACTTTGTAAGCACTCCCTAAGCACAAATTTACAGATAGTGTGGAAGTGGCTTTGGCATAAAACTAAGTTGGGTGGGGTGGGGGTGTTAGCAGATCAAGGTCTTTGTTCCTCTACACCAGAAGGGTCACAGCCATCCTTGAAAAGAGCCCACAGCACTGCAGTGCTTCAGTGCACGGCAAATTCCTCATGTGCCGGGCTGGAAGCAGCGGACCCTCAGCTGTCAGAGATGACGTCTTTCAGATGGAAGTCAGGATGATCGTTAAGGCACCCACGGCATGTTCCACCACTGCAGGATGGTCATTAGCTCTAATGATCCTGGCAGGGTTCCAAGCGGGGAAGCCATGTGCTACTTCTCTTGAACCTTCGCTCAGAATTTCAGCTGAAGAACTTTGCTTTCCTGCTAGCCACCCCTCCCCCCCATCTTTTGGTAGTGTTTCAGACAGCTGCGAGACAGATGCCATGTCACACTCCAGACACGCCTGATTTCAATAGTGGGCACAGCCGTGCCACTGGAACCATTGTTTTGAACTTGGGGCCTCAAGCAGGCTACTGTGAATGGAAGTTATGACTATAAAGTGATTAATATTGCTGACTGTAATGGCTGTACTGTGATGAAAGCTGAACTATTTTGGAAATGGTTTTAGCGGTCATTAAGTTGAATTTGATTTAGCTTGGCATAAGCAAATGTGGCCCCTAATGGTTTCCTTTCATCCAGGACTTTAAAGCTCTAAGCCACTAGCATCTGATGGTGAGTGTAGGTGCTGTTCTCATCTCAAAGTTCAGGAAGCTGTGGCTCAGAGTAGCTTATCCAAAGGCACCGTTAGCGGCTCAGGCGAGTTTCTTTCCCATTACACTGCTGTCCACATTCATTGCATTTTGAGCTGAGGCAGGCTGGGAGTCAGTCCATCCCATTCATACGCCACCTAGCGTATTAGCGGCCATCAATGCACACTTTGAATTGATGAGTAGACATGAAGGACTAGGTTTCATACCCAGACATCTCACTAAAGAAGGAGGTTTCCGTGTGAGATTATTCTCTAAACGCATTTTCTAGACACTGGAGTCATCAACAATTACTTTTTCTAGGCTTTAAAATTTATTTTATAAACAAAGGGACAAGGCGTATTTCGGAAGCTAGGTTCCAGGGCCCAGTCTCCATTTTGCAATTTGCACCTTTTGATGCCCTATAAAAAGCTGCACCTGAGTTCTTTATTTAAGCAAGAGTGTGTTGAACAGTGTGGTCGCCCTGGAGACAGACATCCCGAGTGGACTTATGGTTTTATGTGCAACAGCCTGTGTTGTTTTGTCAGTAGTAGGGAACATGGTGAGGAGGCAATGGAGCATTTTTTTCTCTTTAGAGCTGCAGTAGCCATTGCATTAGATGCACATTTAACATGTTTGTTAATAATTCAGTAATAACATTACACTCACGTTAACAAGGATACATCCAGATGCATTGGATGACCTATAACAACTGGGCCTTGGAGAAAGATCTGGTGCAGAGTCAGGGTGATCTTTGAGGCTGGTGAGTCCAAGTAATGATGAGAGTCAGAACGGTTGGCTCAGTGTAGCACATGCATTCTTATACCTGATTCGGAATCTGTAGAAATAATACTGATGAGGAGTTGAAGGACAAATTGATCATATAATCCATTAATTGAGTCTTCCACTGCTATAAAGGAACACCCTAGGCTGGGCTCTATATGTAGAGGAAGAGTTGAGTGGCTTTATGGTGATGGAGACTGAGAAGTACAAGATGGCGCTACAGGTGTCTGCCAAGGAACCTCACCTTCACTCATAACACAGTAGAACTAAGCACTTAGGAGACAAGAGAGACAAGCAGGGCAAACCCACGCTTTTAATAAGGAATCCTGTTCATGGTAACAGTCTTAAGCTGTTTATTGAAACAGCACTTCTATCACATAGAGTAAGAGTTTCATTCATCAGGACTCTTAAAAGTGCAGTGAAGTCTCAGTGTGAACTTTGAAGGAGAAGCTTAGGCCATGATAGACAGCCACATCCCGGGGTCCGTGGGAAGCTTCACTGTGTTTTACTAAAACAGAACCATCTATCACATTAAACGTCTTATTGAATTGCATTGGCTTTATGATTCTGTATGCATTTCATTTATGAATCTGCTTAAAACCCTAGTTAAAGTGATTTGTAAGTATGAATATTTTATATCTAATTTTGTAACCATATGTATTTAAGTAGCAAGAGTGACTTAAGTCAATGTCATGTCCTTTGAAAATTCATCTTATTAATATACTCTTACATATGAGTGTGTTATCACTTGATTCCTTAAGGGCTATTCCTAGATAAATATAAAATTTCCTGAAGGAATCACTCATGCCTACCATTGCAATTTTTTTCATATAGTAGAATAAGCCTAAAATACAGTAATACCAAGGAAAGGATATAATAAATGTATAGAAAAAATAAAAATAAAATGGGATTCTAGACTTAAGAGTGTTTGAGAATAGAAACATTCTATTTTTCCATGCTAACTTATAAAACTGTTTTGACTGAATGTAATTTGTAAATGGAAGCATGAGAAGAAATTACTGTGAGGTAATGATCCAGAATATTGTCAAATACCTGGTACTGTATTTTACTCCCATGTGGTATTTTGTAGACATTATACAAAATGTATACATTAAAAGTGTGTTGGTAATCAAAAAGACATGCTTTGAAGAGGATTTTAAAACTTAGGGTGAAATTAGTAGAAAGTAATGTGTTAGGTAGCAAAATACAAAGGAATAAGATTTAAAATGTTCTCAGGTTCTCATTCAAACCTGCACTCAGCAGTTTATAGAACTTACTTTCAGATATCTCTGACATACATTTACATAAATTTATAGTATGTGTGGGTTTTTCCATTTTTAAAATTTCTCTTTTGTATTGAGATCCAGTCTTAATATGTAGCCTTGGATGGCCTTGAACATGTACTCTATCTGCTTCTACCCCAGAGATGCTATGCTTATCCACAGGTATCATCTTGCCCAACTGTAAATGTTTATTTGAAGCCATTATTTTAAAACTAAGGACCACGTATGTTTAGAGTGCCTCAAAAGACATACCCACTCACAAAATGCCCTTCACATGAATTTAACATTAAAGAGACCTGTGAGAACCCATAGACTTTGCAACCGATTCCTATAATTAAATTTAACACTGAATAAACAGCTATAGGGTAAAGGAATTAGAAATCCATTTGAACGAAGGAACTGAAGTATGAATTTCTCCCTTCTGAATTTATCTTAACTTGAGCAATCTCATGTTCAACTTCAAGAACACTTGAGCTTATAATGAAGTAAGAGGAGTAAAGGTGTTTATCTAGGCATTCTAAAGTGAACCTCAGGACTTGATAGTATCTCAAATTAATTAAAAAATGTGCTAGAGGTAGTCGTAATAAACCTGGCCAGCTGTTAAGTCGGGTTGACACCTCGGAAGATGGAAGGCGAATTGCTTTTGGTTCAGAATCTTAAGATTATCGGATCTTGGCTCTCACCATGCGCCAGGTGTAGAAAACCTCATTAATTTAGACTTCTTCATTTGAATCTCATGATAATTTGAGCAAGGTGCACTATTCTTCATTACGTAGAAAGAAACATTCCCAATGGGGGAAAAATAACCTCATTAAGACCTCATGGTGCCATGCAAACTATTGAAAAGACACTTAGTTTGCAGACACTTAGCCTGATGCCTGTGGTACATGCGTGCCTTGACTACAGAATGAAAATACACAATAGAATTTTAAAGTATAGTCATTATAATTTCTACTTTTTAAGCATTTACTCCATTTTTATCAAATCTATTTCTTTATCTCTTTTCCTCATTCATTTTCCTAACTCTTTGAATTTTCTAATTTATACATCCACTGGTGCATTATTTCATGTTAATGAAATTTAATTTATTAAGAGACTTAAATTATGGATTTGTTAGAACAATTTCTAATCATATGAACCATATCTCACGCTAGCATGAAAGTGTAGTGGTCATTATAATATTTTTAAATTATGATTTTAAAGCAATTACCCTAAAATATTTAAGTAAAAATGTTTATAGTAATGATTTATAACAAAGACATTTGTTCTTTACAGGAAATATCTTCAGTTAAAAATGTAGACACAAGTATGTCTTGAATTATTCTGCCAAACACCCTACAAAAAGCCTAGGATATCCATCCTCAGCAAACAATTACCCATCTCCCTAAAACTTAAATGCTTCCAAGACAATGTGTTTATTTTAAATGACTTAATCATATATTGACACAATAAAATAGTTGATTGAATAAAGTTACTATCCATGCAATTAGGCAAATTTTTTTTCATGAGGTGAAGACCACAGGAAGTTACTTCCCAAAATATAATGGCTTAGCCATCTTCCAGCTTGAACTAACAGTACTGAGGTTGGGTAGACCCTCACGTTGATTCTGTGTGTGATCAGGACCTAAGCAGTTTTGTTCAGTGGAAGATGCTGAGAAGACAGAGCTAGAAGGGAAAAAAAATCTGTGCTCTGTCTGGAAGGTACAGGGTCAGACCCATCAACAGGAGGTAAAGGAAAATTGGGCAGACATGAAGCCTTCTCTTTAGCTGTAGTAGTTGCATTACTACTGATTCATAAATCATCACAGTGAGGAGGCATCTGCTTATTCAACAAAATTTCCTACTCAGAATTCAAAGTCTTGCCTGGGAAACCCACAAAATATATCTGAGTCACGTATAGAAGGCGTCGAAGAGAGAAATCAGTTTGCCATTGGTCATGATGAAATTTACAGACAGCTAACCTCCAAACATGTTTATAATTGGCATCACCTCTCTGCACATAACATCTGTAAGGACGCTCATCGTCTATCCCTGCCGTTCATCAGAGCCTGAACATGAGGGAAACACCTGGGCTGTTTGCTGGTTGTGGTACTTAGATCAAGGAAGATGACATGACCTTCCCAGAACAAGTAGGTGCTTCATCCCTGGTGGGGGTATTGTATTCCTGGAGGAAGGTATGGTTTTGAGAATAAGAGAAAAATCAAAGTCCTCTGCTTGACACAAAATTGTGTTCATTTGACTCTTCCTCAACTACTTCTAGTTAATTCCATCCCAGGAGAGTAGAGGGGCCATAGCTCCTGTCCATTTTGCAGGCTGGCTTGGACTATGTGTTTGCTTTTGATGACAGTTGTGGAAAAAAAAATCATGGGTGCTACGGAATTTAATGAGAAGTGTAAGACCTTTCAAAATTCTATGCTATGCTCAGGGATGAGGTCATCATTTATTTTTGTTACTATGCTTAGGTGCATGAGGTTGGTTGACTTTATTAGAAAAGAGGTTTATTTAATTTACCTTCGGAGGTTCAAGATCATGGCTCAGGCATGGTGGTGGGTGAGTTGAGGTTCCTATGGGGATAACACTGGGTGATCCATAGGATGGAGAGATAACTTTCCCAGACAGATTGATAAAGGATCGCTTTGACCAAAATCATCTGGACATATACATATGGATTTAATCACAATGGTCTCATAACCTTGCAACCTGATCATATTAAGAACCATGTCTTCAATCCATAAACCTTTTATGACACAGCAAACCATTCTAAACTACAAGAGCAAATAACCTCACTATTCAAGGTACTGGCTGCTCCAGTAGCTTCTAACCCACTGTGAATAAAGAATCCTATAACCTGTCATCATGGCCTGACATGGACAAGCATCATATGAAAATAATAAATTCTTAATTTTTAAAAGTATTTATGACAATCCCCCGCACAGGTCCTTTCCAGCTTTAGCCCGACAGAATGGCTCCCGCAGAGAAGGATGGCGAGAAGAAGAAGGGCCGTTCCGCCATGAATAAGGTGATGACCCGAGAGGACACCATCAACATTCACAAGCGCAGCCGTGGAGTGGGCTTCAAGAAGCGTGCTCCTCGGGCTCTCAAAGAAATTTGGAAATTTACCATGAAGGAGATGGGGACTCCAGATATGTGCATAGACACCAGGCTCAACAAAGCTGTCTGTGCCAAAGGAATAAGGAATGTTCCATATCGCATCGGAGTACGCTTGTCCAGAGAACGTAATGAAGATGAGGGCTCGCCCAACAAGCTCTACACATTGGTAACCTACGTGCCTGTTACCACATTCAAGAATCTACAGACGGTCAATGTGGACGAGAACTAACCTGCTGAGTGTCAAATAAAGTTAAGAACTGCCAAAAAAAAAAAAAAAAAAAAAAAAAAAGTATTTATGTTTACTCCATGTGCACGGTTGTCTATCTGTTTGTGGGTATGTATGTATTTATGTCTGTATTTGTTTTTAATGCCTTCAGAGTCAGAAAACGGCAATAGATCCCTTAGATTCTTGTGATCTGTCATGCCAGTGCTGGGAGCCAAACACAGGTCATCTGCAAGAGGAGCATTTGTTTTTAACTGCTAAGCTACCTCTCTGTCCCAATGTATCTTTACATATGTTTATATATATAAATATAATTTATAATCATATATATACATATATACATGTGAGTGTGTGTGTTACAATGGTATGTATTTATCTCAGTATAATGCTGTTGCCACAACACACATCAGCGAAATTAGACCAATGGTATTTTACATATAAGTTGTGAGTAGAGAAAAACAGCTAAACTATGCTACAGGCCCATCATCTGGGAATAATCAAGGGAGAATTAGGGCATCCTGTGTTTGGCTTCACCTTTACACAAGCAGACCTGCTTCCCAGTTACAAAATAAAATGCAACATACAAAAGTAGAAACAACACCAGTTATTTCACACACTAAACACCTTTACAATATATTTTGGCAAGATTTCAACACTTTTGTTTCTGCTTTTAACATGATACTTAAGACATTTTGAAGGCTTCGTTTGCATACACATATTCCTCCCTGAAGAAGGAAGGATAGTATTTAATAATGAGAGTTCACATATGTGGTGACCTTATTAGGTATATTTATTAAAGAAACAGACTAATATTTATTGAGACTTTGTCCTCATGGAATAATTCGTTTTAAGACTTATTTTTATTACTTTCAATTGTATATTTTTGTGTATGTTTATGAGTGAATAAATAAGTGTCATTGCCCATGGAGCACAGAGGAATCAGATCACTTTGAAACTGGAGTTGCAGGCAGCTGTAAGCTTCTTGACGTGGTACTAAGAACTGAGCTTGGGTCATTTGCAACAGAGTATGAGCTCTGAACCATGTAGCCGTCTTCTTTCAAACCCATGTGTACTCTTGACATTAAAGGCCCTTGATTTGTTATGTTGGTAATTCAGAACATGAACACATGAATTCATTTTACAAACGAAAACAGCTGACCTCAGAGAAGTTCCCGAGATGTTCTCAAGTCAGATTTATAACTTCCTCAAGGAACCAACTGAGTTGCATTTTTGACCTTCAAGAGAAAAGAATCGCAAAGCCTTCTCTGAACCTGCTCTGGAGGATTGGGGGTGCTTTTTCATGTAGCAAGTGAGAAGAGTGGGGTTCTGCGAGGCATTGGATTTATCACAAAGCCCACTTTCTGATGTGACACAGCCAGGATTGTAACATGGGTCTCCATCTCTACAGCCTGCAGCTGTCTATTGCAGTCTTGCTACTTAGATGTGTTCTTTAGACTAAGAGCACCACATTACACAAGAGTTTATTAGAATTATAGAGAGTGAAGCCTGCCCTTATACCTACAGATTCAGAATTCAAACAGTCTACTGCAAAAAGTGGAATTGAGTTTGGGCTCCAGCTAAGGCATGCTCAACCTGATTGGACCATATCATTGAAGATCTACCCCACCCCCAAATCATATCTGGAGCTTCGTCAAATCATCAAGAGTGAAGAGTTTTGTTTTGTTTGCTTTTTTGAGACAGGGTTTCTTGGTGTAGCCTTGAATGTCCTGAACTCTTTTTGTTGACCAGGCTGGCCTTGAACTCACATCAATCTGCCTGCCTCTGCCTCCTGAGTGTTGGGATTAAAGGTATGTGGCACTAAGCCTGGCTGAGAGGTCTTTTTTAAGGCCCCTTTCAAACCTTGCTCTAAAGCTTAGTTTATTCTTATCATCCCAGTAGCATTTTTCATAAGTCATCATAAAGTTGAATCTGGTGGCTTTAAAGAGAAACTTTTATCTACCAAGATTTTTGGAAATATCTCCTGTGAGTGGGCCATGGGAAAGACAATAAAGATGCAAAGTTGGTCAAGACCCAGTCTCTGGTCTCAAGAACTTCTTGTTTTGATATTGAGGTCTTGTGTGGAATAAACAGTTCAATAAGTGGGCTCATATGTCCCTCTAACTCACAAAGAAGGGACCACAAACAAGATGTTTACTGATAATAAGGTCATGCTCAATAGGAATGTTAATGTTAATTATCATCTAATATGCTTCCTATCCAGATGAATTGCGGCACCATGAGGACATAGCCCAAGTCAACAAACATCAGCTTTGACAGAGTCGCATTCTCGGGGTCGGGGTGGGGGGCAAAGTTAATAGAGTTGATTGTGAGCTACATGATCCTAGCACATAATATGGCTCTGCAGTGACTTCCAATGGGAAAACCAGTGGAACCAGTGTCAGGAATTCAGAGGTCTGTACCCTCTGTTGGATTCATTGGATGAGCGTGCCCCTTTGCAGTACAGGTAAGCTAATTAAAATTGTTCAGAATCCTAGGGAAGTCTTTATATATGAAACAATGTTTCAGTTGGAAAAAACAACTGAGGGGATTTCTTTGACTGTGCTAAGCCCTGGGCATTTATAAATACTTCCCAAGGTTATTTGTAACACTGAAAACTTATAAGAAAAGTGTCTTGAAGGGATAGAAAAGGAACAAGTAGGAACCTTGTAGCCATTCCACCAGGAGTAATGACTGTGTGTTCATTGTCTGTACTAAAGGTGTCTCTGAAAACAGGTTCTGGAAAATTCTTGGCTGTTAAAGTATGGCAAGATCTGACAAAATTCTTACTTAAGGGATAAACAATTCCCAAACAGACTTTTCCTGTAAAACCAAATAGATTTAAGGCTTTGAAAATAGCCCTTTAGTCTCTTTTAACTTGCAATGATGGCTTGGGGGATAGAAAAGAAGTTATTTGGTAGAAATCCAAAGGTTGAAATAGTTTCAGTTGACTCCATTTTTATTTCTGTTCACTTTGAACATGTTTTCCTAAAAACTGCACTGACCTTTTTGAAAGGGGCCAATAGTTGGAAAAAATTAAAAATAGAAATAAAAGCTAATAATTCTAAAATTATGTTTGCAACATATGGTGTCATATCTTGAATAATTTTAATGGTGCTTTTCTATGAATATGCAAACAGAGAGATGAAACAACATAAGTGCATAAAGGCTGAGAGGGTGATCTAGGATGAGAAGAAAATACATTTGCTACTTCAGAAAGTACTCAGTATAACATAGTCAAAACAAAGATCATGATTACCATAGAAATGAACCTCTGGGCATGTCTGTGTTCCAACTGAGAAACTTAAGGTGGAAAGCTTTGCTCTAAATGTGAGTGGCCCCATTCAGTGGACTGGGGCCTTAAACTAAATTAAAGGAAAAACAGAGCTGAACCCCTGCATTTGACTCTCTGCCTCTTGACTGTGGATGGAGTGTGGCCATCTGCCTCGGGTTCCTACCGGGGTGCCTTGTTGTCATGGTTAAACTCCATTGTCAACTCATGAGCTCTGGCATCACCAGGAAGATGAACCTCTTATGGGGACTATCTTCATTAGGCTGATTGTAGCAGAAGGACCTGCTCACTGTGTGTGGCATCATTCCCTGGCCTGAGATCCTGGACAGTATTTTTAAAAAGGGAGCTAGTAGAAGGCAAGCATTCATCGCTCTGTGCTACATGATATTGGGTATAATATGCTCCAGGCATCTGTTGCCATGACGTCACCACCATGATGGCTTGTATCCTAGAAGTGAAGGTCAAAATAAACCTTCACTTGCTCAAGTTACTTTTGTCATATGTAGCAGTGAGGACAATACCTAAGGCAACAGTTCTGAGATTGTGACCTAGTCTGCTAATGTTCTGAAACAGCTAGGTCAGACAAATCACCCGAGGCCAAGTGTGCTCATCTTTTCACAAGAGCATTAACAACCCCAATGGGTGAGGAGACCACATGAGGATTCACTAATAAGGGTTTGCAAAGCAAAAAGATGTAACACTCCAGTGCCAGCCACCATAATGGCCATTTCAACTTGTCTAGCATGGTGTTCAGTGCTTTCTGCAAGGAGAGAAATGATAGAAACAAGCTTATGTGCTACATCGACAGGTTTCTTGGAAGGTGAGTCCTCAGGGAGTGGATCCAACAGAAGAGAAGGTTGGGAGCTGAGAGAGAAGCAAGTTTTTTGCGGAGCTATTAATAGTCTCTCCCAGTGTGTTAAAGATTGACAAACAGAAGAGGAAAGCACATAATTTACACATGCCCCCAAATCAGTAAAGGCTGTTTGGTTCTGTAATTTGAAAAATAAGACTTCAATATATTTAACCCTAAAGAAGGTGAATAATAACACTTTGTTTTGCTGTATTAGACCATCGAGATTAAGTTTCTAAATGTGTCCATGGAGGAAGTATTGGCACCATCTAGTTATTAGATTACACATACACACACACACACATGTGCACATGCACGTGTGTCAAAAATAGTATTGGCTTCATATTTTACATATGCATATTGTGCCCAAAAGCAATAACCACAGAAACTGAATTTCATTTTTCCCATTTAAATCTATGTGCGGTTTATAACATAAAATTCTTGATCTTAAGGCAATAGGCCAAAATATCCTTAAAATTCCTCCAAGTTATTATTTTTTTTTCAGAACTAAACCTTCAACCCCAATTGATAAAAATCCAAAGAGAAACATTCTGTATGCAATTTCAGGCGATTACCATTCTCATAGCTTAATTTGTTTTAATTTGTAATATATATATATTTATATGTACATATACATATGTATCTGTGTCAGCAGGTACCACATGTGTGAGGGTGTCATAGAATTTAGAAGAGGACATCTGATGCTCCTGAATTGAGAGTTACAGGTGATTATGAGCTCACTTAACATGGGTGCAGGTAACAGACTTGGGTGGTCTGCAAGAGCCGCCATCTGCCCTAACTGTTGAGTCATTTCTACATGCACCACTGCCAGCTTGATCTCCTAACTGATAGAGGTTTTTTGTTTTTACTTGTTTGTTTTTTTTTTTCTTTCTTTCTTTCAACAACACAAATATGCCTTCTAGTATAATGGATTTAAGGTAAAAGAGTTTTCTTGCCTCTGTGAAACACTGATTACTCTTTAAATTTTGGACTTGATTTTCTGTTCTATTTTACCATGGTTATGGATATATTATTTACAATTTAAATGGGGCAGATTTCCTAAGAAACCCAGACATGTTTCCATGAGCATTCATCATACACATCTTGCTGGGAGGCCAGCAGAACCAATGAGGGGAAGTGATGTTTTGGGGGCCAGGTAATAAGTCCTTCCTGTTTTACCAGGAAAAGTAAAGGCGGCTAACACTTGCTTTTAAAACTGCAATGGCAGCAAAGGTCCCTGTTCCCAAAGACATGCAAATCTCGAGGCCAACAGGCTCACCCTTTTCAGCTTGGACCTTTAAACATCAGAGCACTGTTGCTTTGATAGGTATCTAAGACAAATAAATCACTCTGTTCATGTCCAAGAAGCTCATGGAATTCTGTGGTGCAGAAAGAAATTCACTCAAAGGAAGTTAATGCCAGAGATTCACATCCTAGTCTACACCACAGAAAACACTTAAAGTACCTTTTCCTGCACACAAACACACACACACACACACACACACACACACACACACACACACACATCCACATTGTGTGACAAAATGGTAGCTGTCATAATGTGCCAGTTAACATGTCCAATGTGAGCTGATTGTTGAGTGTCCCCTGGGAAAAGAAGACAGAAACATGACAAAGAACAAAGAACGTGGATCGATAATGCTTGGGGAAATAAGACAGAGAAGGTTATTTACTCACATTGATCTGTGGCTGCCGTGGCGTAAACTCAGCCTGTTTTTCTTTTGTTAACCTTTAAGCCTGAGTATACTGGAGGCAACCAGGGAGCCAACTAACAGGTGTAGATTAAGGATCGAAGGAGGTCACTGTACCTCTGTCACCACCAGGCACCCATGTAACAACATCCCTGAAGAAATTTAAACATCGATAGCCATAATAAGGGCAAATTTATCAAGCCCAGCCAGCTTGAGCCAGGAGCCCGCCTGCATCCAGCCCATTTGCCCTTGCTAAAGCTCAATTGATTTGGACATTCTTTTACCAGAGTTGATTATCAATTGTGACATAGCAAATTTGTTACCTTCCAAGTGCTGAGCGTATTCCTGGCCATTGGAGTATCTGAAGTAAAAACACCTGGCCTTCAGTCACCCCCCCCCCTCACTAGTGAAAGGAGGAGGCTGCACCAGGTTTAGCAGAGCTCGGGAGAAGACTACCCTTGGAGACAAATATGGGCTTTTTCTAAAGGAAGAGATGCTGGATGGAAGAAGGTGGCTTTCTCCTGCCAGCTGAAAAGACTTGTTGATCAGAGGTAAATGTCCCATAGGAAAGCCCACCTGATGCTACCTCATGTACCGCTCATGCATGCCGCTTTCTCTACCAAGAATCAAGCATATCATTTGTTCTCACTGACAGAGCCAGACCCAAATGTCTAGACTCAGTGTGGAAGTTCCTCGCTCTGCAATGCTCTGTAGAAAGGTATTTTCTTCCCCCTCAGTACTCTGTCAATAGACACTTCATTTCCCAATGTCTCTGTTATTCTCTATTGGATAACACACTACTTTCCTCTTGTGTATTTTGAGGTTAGGTCTTGTATAGGTCACGCTGGCCTGCAATGTGCTAATGCAACTGAGGAGGACCCAAACATCTGCTTCATTTACTTCTATTGCCCAAGCACTGGGATTACAGGCATGCAGCACCCTGCTAGGCTGATATAACACAACCTTTGAAACAGAGGTTGGTTTGTATATTGGGGTGTTTGCTGAATCACCTACCACAATATTGACTGCAACTATAAACATAGTCCACAAAAGTAGCTGGTATATGAATACATAAGTGAATTTTTTAAAAAATCACAAGAATCTAGGAGTAGGTAACAATTTTAAGCTGAGTGATTAATAATAAACTTTAGTTAGAGCCAGAGCATGGACACTGCTGGCCTGTGTTCTATAGACAGATTGTCCTTGGGGACTATTTCCTCACAATTCCAACTCCTCTCTCTTCCCACCTCTCCCTTTCTTTCTCCCTCCCTCCCTCCCTCTCTCTCAGCTTAGCTATATTCCTATATCCCTCTTCTCTTCACCACACAGGGGACCCACCAATCTGCCACTGATAGTTCTAACAAGCTACTGGACACTTAGGCTCCAGTCTGTCCCACAAGGGATCGTCTATCCGCTAACACTCTGTTAAGAATTTTAGCATCTGTATTCTTGAGGGATAGTGATCTATTTTCTTTTGTACTTGGGGTATCAGAGTACCACTTAGTTATTTTTATAAAGACAGATTTCAGCAGTAAACTAGCCGGGTCTCCTTTTTACTGAGCCTTCTATTTGTAGTGCCGTTGGAGGACTTGGAGATTTCACACAGAAAAAATACCGCGTTGGAAGCTGGAAGTTGGACCTGGTGGTGAACACTTGTAATCTCAGTAATTGGGAACCTGGGGATCATGAATTTGAGGACAGCTTGGGTACATAATAAAACCTTGTCTCAAAAATATCTCTCACTGGCTATGCAGAAGGAAGATGATGACCAAGGCAGGCATCACTGCCTTGCTGAACTGAGTCTGGAGGGCAAAACTGATTAGTTCAAGGTCACTTCAGCTAAGGGCTGAAATCACACCATCTGCCTGCAAATCCTGTGTTCTTTGGCTATTGCTTCTCTCTCTCTCTCTCTCTCTCTCTCTCTCTCTCTCTCTCTCTCTCTCTCTCTCTCTCTCTCTCTCTCTCTCATCCGTAGCCAGATAGTACTAATTAAATATAAAGAATTTGAAATTACATAAGGAAAACCCTGGTGTTTTATGCCAAATCCTGGAACTGAGGAAGCATGGAACACACATCCACTATAAGAGTCCTCCCTTTTCCAGAGCAGGGCCTCCCATCTACACTCCCTGAAGACTCATAACAGAGAAGGGGGACTATGTTTAGGAAACTACTCCGACCTTATCCTCCGGGGGCTCCCAAAGAAGGAATGTTTTAGCAAGCTGTATACCCATCCCAGCTTTACAGCCACCATCAAGTGCTTCTTACCTGGGATAAGGTAGGGTCTGGAGTGGAGTCCCTATGAAGTGACAGTGATCTGTGGCAGATGCTCTGGCGAACACAGAGGCTTCATGTTCCTGAGGCCAATGCAGCCCTGTCTGCTCCCCTAAGCCCCACCTCTGCCTCTGTGGCCATGTCTGTGTGCTGTAGGCTTCATTAAGGCCCCACAGTAGCCTCACAGCGGTGTCTGGAAAGCAGCTGTCTCCCGAGCAATGAGTCCTGTCCTAAAACACATTATTTCCTCAGCCCGCTCTTTCCAGGCCTGTTATCCACATCAGGAAGACGGGGTAAATTAACAACCCCAAACACCTTTGGAACAACCACTAATTGGTGTCTGTGCTGATGAGGCCTGCAGGAACTGGAATGAGGCCTTCAGAACAGATTCCATTCTCTTGCCAGCTGAGGTCTCCCAGGGCAGCAGTGTGTGTGTGTGTGTGTGTGTGTGTGTGTGTGTGTGTGTGTGTGTGTGTGTGTGTGTGTGTGTGTGTGTTCCTGGGGAAGGGGCACCAGACATTGAAGTTCTGCCTCTTCAGCCTCCTGCATACATAAGCTACAGGGTTTCCAGAAATGAAACCCATCACCAAAAGATGACAAAGTAGCTCTTTTTCTTCAGCCCCATTTCCCCATCCTTCTTCGCCTTCCTCTTTTCTTCCCTACCTCCTCCCCGACTGGGGACAGAGCCCATAGCCTTTTGCATGATAGGCAAGAGTAGTACCACTAAAGCAACATCCTCAGCCCCAAGCACACATTCTCTCTACACAATATAAAATCTAGGGATGGAGATACAGGGAGAAAATTAAGAGTTTCCAGGCAGAGTCTGGGCATGACATACAATCTGAAAACTTCTTTACATGTGTGTTCACATGTATCACAGACTACCTTATAGTATGTAAGATGTTGGGCTTGAGCTTGGGTAGTCACTGTCAAACTGCTCACATGGCCACATGGCCCTTCCTTGATGCAGTACGCATGGGGGACAACATGGATATTGGTCAGCATCACATCACCAAATACAGATGACTTTGTTTGGGTTTTATAATAAATATTCATCAGGAGAAAACAGAGAATGTTAACGTTATAATAAAAGTTGATAATTAAAATGAAGAGTGGGCCACCGAGATGGCCCAAGATGTACAGCCCTTGCTGTATTAGCATGAGGTCAAATACCCAGAACTTACATAAAAGTCACACACACATATGCCCATATGTAACATGTGACACACGCACATATACACACACAAAATCACATACTAACTTTTTTGAACTGAAGATGGGGGGTGGGGATTTTCCTCACAAGAAGTGCTGCTTAAACCACAGACATAAAAAAGAAATAAGAAGTAAGGTGGATGAGAAGAGAGAGGAGGTAAAGAAGAAGACAAAATTCCAGAGATGCAAAAGATACCATTCTGCATTGGAAAATCTGGAGGAGAACTTATGGTGGCTGAGACACTAGATTACGCACAGCCTGATGGGATGTGGGTGTCTCTGGGCGTGGAAAGGTATTATTATCCCTTGTAAAACAAGAACTGATGACATAATTGAAGTTGTGTGATGATGTAATTCATTTTGTGTGTGTGTGAAGAGGTCTGCATGCTCCTGTTTGGAAACTGGAACTTGGCGATAAAGAAGCTGAGAGGACGGAACAGGGAACTATAAGAATAATTGCTGAGCAGATGATGAACTAACAATTTGGAAGCTACACAGTATGCACGTGCTATGTGGATGCACAGGAGATGATAATATGTTACAGAGACAGGCAACTTATGTGCATAGGTTTATGTGCACAGCTTTATATAATTAAAGATCTTGGGAAAGAGGCACTGTGTCATAATGAAGAATTAAAAGCTAATATGTGGTAAGTCAGCACACAGGATTAACAAGACTGATTCAGCTGACAAGTTAAGAAACCAAATGGACCTTTCTAGAATACAACTAAAAGAGCCAGAGAAAAATGCAAAGGACAAGAAGCAACACAGGAAGATGCTGAGATGGTCTTCCTCTGTTAGTCCATTTCCTGTCACTGTAATAAAATAAATGCCTGAGAGAACAGACACATCAGCCTATCACAGTTTTAGAGTTACCTTAAAGCCCATGATAGGCTGAACCCGGTGCTGTAGAGCCCACAGGCAGGCAGCACTTGGTGGTGGAGACAGGTGGCAGGAAAACACTGCTGACCTCGTGGCCAGGGAGAGAGTCAGGAGAAGGCTGGGTGACATTCACAATCCATGTCATAGGCATCCACACAATAACCTAAACACCCACCACTAAGTCTCACTTCATAAACTTTCTTCCACTTCCTCATTATTTCCCTTATGACTATAAACCGAACAATTCCAAGCCTCAAAATACTTCTCAACAGGCATCAGGGTACCTAAGTTCCTCCACTGCTAATGCATAATTGTATCATATATGCAGTTTTCCAACCATGCCACAATCTGCACACATGGTTCCCCAGTAGCAAGGATGTGCCTTACTCAAAGTTCAGGCTGCACTGAGGTCATAGGTTTAATGTATCCATCTAACTCTTTGTAAGTGGTGAGTATGGAGGAAAGGTTACTCCTGGGATGTGGAAAGTGAAGCCTGTCTCCAGCAGGAATTTTCACAAGCTTGACCCAGGAAACCCAACTGTTAGCCTTGCTTTGAATGTTCTACCCTGACACCACACAGCTGAAGCACAGCACCCTGTGATCCAAACCTTTTAACAAGGCCCAGCTTTGTTCAGCCAAGACTGCCCTGATTGGCATGACCCCAGAAAATGACACACCTAGAGACTTACCCTAACTGCCAAGTATGCTTGTCCCCATTGGACATCCCCACAGCCTTCATCTATGCAGAAGGCACTATAGTCGTTGCCCATCTTCCTGTCCTCCTATGACATACTCAGCCAATGTGTGCTCTTTTGTTCTAAAGGGTATTTCATTCACTTCCTGACAATTCCTTCTATTTTCCCTGCTACCCTGTTGGCTGGCTCTTCAAGCAGTAGGGCCAAGATTCAGGCTTGGGCAGTTGGCTTCCAGAGTTCCCTCCTGTAGGACTGAGTTATAAGGTTGACTGGGTCAGTGCTTTTCAGCACAATTGATACCTGAGATCTGAGCCTTGTTTAAGAGTCCCTTCTGTGCACTGTAAGAGATTATCTCTCTCCCCCTGTTAGGTGACAGTAGCTATTCTCTCCAGATAATGACTATCTCCAGGGTAAAGATGGATAGTTTGTGCCTGGTGAGAACACTTGAGCCTGGGACTCTTCAGGAATCAAGAGCAAACAGAATGCAAAGGTGGGATATCAATAATTCATATTAATATGAGGGGTACTCTCACTTATGTCTGCCCAAGTATTATAGATGAGTGAGTTCATGCTATTAAACCCAAACTAGGCACACCATGCACAGAAACATATCACTGGCTGTTGCTGTGATTTTGAGAAGAAAAAACAAAAGTTCTTTTCTGGTGTACTCTGATTTACTTTGACACCGTTTTTAAGAGTATCTATTTGCTGATGTAAAGAAAGAGGAAAGGAAAGAGAAGGGTGTGAGGACAGAGAACTGTGGATGGAGTCAGGGTGGAAAGACAAGCAAACCAAGTGGGGCTGCTGGCTAAGAGGTGTACATGTGCTGACTGAGGTTGCTCCCTGTGAACTGGATGTGCTGTAACCACGGAAAGACTTAAGCCTGTTCCTCATCAGTGGCCCCAGCAATTGCCTCACTGGGCCTATTAAACCCTCCTTTGCATTCACCTCCACACTTAGAACATGGAAACTATTAGCTCTGTCTTTCCTCAAAACACAAAATAATTAATGTGCAATCATGGTGTTTTATAAAACTTGCTGTCCTTAAGAGTATAAAAATCTGTAAATTCTTTGTTGGGGGAGTTTCACGATATAAGTCACAGAGACCTTTCTCACCACTGACTCTGCACTGACTCATTGACTCTTTGAACTAACTTCTGGGAAGTTTCCTAAAGTACCAAAAGATGTAACCAGGAGGGTAGTTATGGGATTGGAAAACTGAAGATAAGGCGTCATCCATGGAGAATGGTGTAAGGGAATATTTTTGTGTTTGTGTGTGTGTGTGTGTGTGTGTGTGTGTGTGTGTGTGTGTGTGTGTGTGTGTTAATATCTATCTATCTATCTACACTTTAAAATAATACTACTCATGAAAAATGCAAGTTATGGGCAAGCCCAAATCATGTCATCTCATTCAAAAATTTCCATCAGATTGTTCTTCAAATATCACTTACCATTATATCTTGGTATTGATATTTAAATAACTTTTATTTATATTTTTATTTTGGAGGAGTTTCTGAAGTATGTGATTTTCTCTATTACGAACATGTATTTGGACAAAATTTCAGAGTGGTTTCCAGAGACTCAAAACAGACAGCTGATTGACACTAGTGGTCAGCACTCAAGGTAGAATGCTTTGACAAACTATGCTTCAAAAACATTGGCTGTTGGAGTCCTTCTTGTTGAGAAAGCTACATCCATTTCATACATGACAGGACAGACTCTTGGGGTTCTGGCCAAAAAGCTTGCTCTCAGCACACATATTTAAAAAGCCAAACTACTCTTTTAGGGCCCAGAAAAATCCCCCAAACCTACTCTTACTAAACACTCATATTATTCCTCTCAGCATTGTAAGGCAGGACCTCTCTGGACAGACATCAGCTCAGAATGTAGTCTCTGCTTAGGCAGATACAGGGCAGGCTCACGCCAGGGCCTGGAACATTTTGACCTGCTCGCTAGTTTTGGCCAGTGGGCTACTTGGCAGTTCTCCCAGCAATCACTGTTCTCCAAACATGACATCTATCATAGCTTCAGTCAGAAAGATGGCATTTACCTGATGGGTGGGCAAGCGTCTTCTCTTACCATATGCTGGGGACTGTCAGGGACTGTTCACGCCAAGAATGGCTACTTTTGGTGCCAGGAAATAGGCCTTTCCCAAAGCCTGCCAAAAAAATTATAAAAAAAAAAACCCACACAAATAAAAATTTCAAAAGAACCAATTTTCACATCAAATTTTGTGTTAAGGAGTTGTGTAACAAGCTACGCAGAGCAGAGAATTATGGGCACTTTCCTGGCATCTGCACACCGGGTGCGGAAGAGAAAAAAATGGTGCTCATCATTTGTGAAATAGAAATAAAAGGAACAAAGAAAAAGAAACAAAAAACAAAACAACCCTTGATCTATAGGAATATGAGCTTTAGACGTCATTTCAGGAGCCACTAGGTAGACAGCACACCTATCTTGACTTAGTGAGCACTAATATGCCTTCAGGGATGAGGCTGGGGTACCCATTAAACAAATCACTGCCTGGGATGGTAGCTTTAGTAGATGAAAGAAATGTTGACTCTTTATCTGTATTCTGGGAGGACAAAGTGATGTCTAACCATATATCCAATCATGCTTGTGCAGATTAGCTGATTTGACCTGGCACGGGGGTGAGAACTAATGAAATCACACAGAGCATAAAATACCTAGGACATTGGATGTCACACCCAAAAGGCGCTGTCTGCTCCTGAGAAGGTATTCTGTGCCATTAGTGGGCAGGAAAAGAATGCAGGCCTGTGAATCTGAGGAACTATATTGGGAGAGGGAATTGGGAGTGACCACAAACAAATACAAAATTACCTGAAAAGGCTATGGTCCTGAGCATGGCGGGGTGGGGTGGGGGGAATGCCTGCAGGGAGGATGGTAAGGAGAGGCTGCTCCAAAGTGAAGCCAAGGATGGGGTTCTGCCTATGTTCTTCAGCAAGTGTCTTTGGCTTATGTGGGGCTACAGCTCTGCCATCACTCAGAACACCCTTGTCCCCATCTACTGGTCTGCAGCAGCCTGGGGCATCTCTTGGCCTTACTGCTCTCCAGCCAGGCTCACTGTGGCTAACTTTCACAGGAATGGGCACAGGAACAGGTAGTGTGTGGCTTTAAATGCATAGTTACTATGCTTTCAGAACAAGCTTAGAATGTTTGGTTTGCCTTCTTCCGTTATTCAGGTATCATCAGGAGAAGGCCCAAGACAGAGAGTTTTCTCAGTCAATCTCAATAGCTTTTAGTTTTAACCTTTTTAAAAAAAAGTTATTCTTTTTTTCCAACATGATATTTTTATTGATTCTCTGAGATTTCACAGCATGTGCGCTGATTACAGTCACTTCCCAGTCCTTCTATATCTGCCCTCTTGCCCTTGTGACACACCCCCCAAAAAATAAATTACAAATAAAGGAAATAGAAAAAAGGTCTAAGTCCACCTTGTGTTGTCTATTACACTCACTGGGACATGGTCAAGCCCGTTAAACAGATCTGGGTCCTTCCAGTCCCACACCACTGACAGAGCCGTCAATTTTGGAAAGCCACATTTTGCTATCTCCATCACACTTCTTAAGGGTTCTCTTTGGTAGCTTCCTGTCTAGGTTGTTATGTATTTGGCAGGGGTGGGGGTGGGGCGGTGGGAGTTGGTTGGGCTGAAGGCAGGGGTTGTCACAGAAGCCTTTCGTGTCCCTCCCTTTCAACTGTGAATCTGCAGTCAACAATATCAAAGCAAAGTAGCCTCCATGCTCTACACAGTTGGTGGGAGCACAGATCCTGAGCCTCCATACAGTTTCTGGCAACAGCACAGACCATGCTGCAGACGCAGATGCAATAGGACCATGGACCTTGGGCTCAGACAAGAGGCAGCCCAGATCAGAGCCATCAACAGGGTTTCAGGTGTTAGTACAGGCCACTCAGGTCAGTGTATCTCCTGGAGGTGGCATAGCCCACGGATGTCAATGTGGTTTCAGGTGGCAGCATAGTCCGTGGACATTCACCTGGCCTTCAGTGGTAACATGGCCCACGGACATCAACACAGACCCTGACCAGAGTAGAACCACAGTCCCTGAAGTGGCCCTTGGCAGTAGCACAGATCTGGGCCGTCACCATGACCTCACATGGCTGTGCAGGCCACTCACATCACACATGGGCTCAGGTGGTAACACGGCCCATGGACATCAATGTGGGTTCAGATTGCAGGAGACATCACAGACATCACATTGGGCCTTGGTGGTAGTAAGAGGCATTTAAACAGAGTTTAATGGCAAAGCAAGCAGAATTAAAGCTCATGCTTTACAATTTTCATTTGCAACCAAGTAAAGAAAACGGGGCCGAATGGGATGTCTCAGTCACTAAGGATGCTTGCAGGGAGGCCTAGGCATCAGATTTAGATCCGTGGTCTCCACATGCTGGAAGGAAAGAACCCACACCTATAAGATGTTATCTGACTTGCACAGGTGTGCTATTTCATACATGTACCCCAACACACACATATACATCAGCATCCCCCCATGGAAGTATGCTCAAGAATTTAAAAAATGAAATTAAATCATAACCACATTTTTCAAAACATAATCCCATTTTTCTTCCTCTGATGTTGGTAAAGCATTCAGACACTGAGCTTGTCTGCATTAGCTACTTGCTGAGGAAGCCAGCTGTCCCGAACACTGCCAGTCTGAATGCAAGTTGTTTTGATTTCTTGAAGGGCCAGGCTGCAGTGTTCTCTGCCTTAATCCATATTCCTCTATGCATAACCTGTTCTGGATTGACCGGGGGCATCAGTGCAGATTGGTGTACTGGGAATAATGTTTGTGTTTGTTGCAGAAGGTACAGAACAGCAACAAGAAAGAAGTGGGAAGCAATATCAATGTCCATCAATGGAAAAACATTAATAAATCACGATGCCATGTAATCATCACCAGCCATGAAAACAAAACAAATGCAAGTGACAAATTGTTCGTGGCATAATTCTTATCTTTAAGCACTGCATACTTATTTGTGCTTACTAGGGATGTGTGTGTGTGTGTGTGTGTGTGTGTGTGTGTGTGCGAGACACAGAGAGAGACACACACACACACACACACACACACACACACAGAGAGAGAGAGAGAGAGAGAGAGAGAGAGAGAGAGAGAGAGAGAGAGAGAGAGAGAGAGAGAGTCATGGCTACCCGTGCACACTTCCACAGAAGAGTTAGAACAATACACACATAAGTATCCGAATACAGGTCCCCAGATGCACTGTTGTCCCTAAAGTGCAGTAAATTACTCAAAAGGCACCACAAAGAGAGGAAAACAAGCAAGCAAGCAAACAAACAAACAAAAACAACCCTCAGAGTTTAGGATATCGATCTAAGTCTGAGTTTAAAACTTAGCCTTGAGACTCACCATATATGTAGAAACTGGACAGGGGTCTCAATCTAATCTGATCTAATCTAATTTTAAGACTTGACATAGAAATTGTATTTAAAATTGTAGACATGGTAATATAATAATAAGTGTTATCGATGAATATTTACTCTTCTAAAATTGCCGAGTTAAAAACAGACTTATTTGGGGACTTTAGTGAAAATAGCTAAAATAAATAGCAAAACTGATTAAAAATGATGAAAGTTGATGTGCAGATAATTCTTTAATAAATATCTAAAGAACATCCCAAACTTTACCTCAAGGCCGTATTCTCAAGTATATTTCAAATGTAATTAAAATATAATCATATTCTCTCCCTGTGCTGTGAGGACTGGAAGAAGTGGAAGAATCAATATGTAAAAAGCAGATGAAATCCTCAATGAATGTATATTTTGGACACAAGAACAACCATTTGTGAACCAATGCCTCAGACGTATGGGAAACTGGCAAAGCCTTCCTCTGGTCTGAGTGCAAATATTAACAGTGTGTGCAAGTACAAACGTTTACTATTAGCCACTGTGTGTAGAACTACCAACTGCAGCTCCTCCTCCTCCTCTTCCTTCTCCCCCCTTCCTCCTTCCCCCTCCTTGTCCTCCTCCCATGATGTTTGCAGTCTGAGACCACTGACCACTGGCTGCCCCACAGAGACACCCTAGGGAGACTAGCTAATTGCACTCCCCCACCCTGTGCTATATATAATGAAGAGATTGAAGTTCTAGGTTGCTGTGTGTTTGGTGTCACTCAATCAGAGTGCACATGCTGGGTGGGTTTAGTGATACGTCTAACCCTAACTATTCCATGCATTTGCCTGTTTGTCTGTCCTGTTTTCACACTTTCCCCAAACTCAGTCAAGTTAAGAACAAACTCATGTTGTGTATGATACTAGGAAGATGGCAAAACAGTCAAACTTTGCACTTATCTGAATTGGGGATTTTGATATACATTATGAGAGCTGCCAGTTTCCTTGATCAACAGTTTGGGCAAAGAAATGAGATCTGATTTAAGAGAAATGGGTACTGTGGCTAGATTCTGAACTTTGAATATTAAAGGAACCCATGGTTTGCATGTGGTTGCTGGAAGTACAGTCTTGTGTTGATAATTTTAGGTCTAATGAGAAGTAATAAGTGAATTGATTAACGCTGACATCTTAGGAATGGGTTCTTTCGTAATGAGAAAGGTGGGTAGGGAGCTGGTTCATTAGAAATGCAGGCCACAGCGGTCACCTCAATGCCTTCTCTAGGCAGAAAGCCCCAATGACGACAAGACATGCCCGTTCTTCCACACTGTTCTTCCTACTTGCCCTGTCATTCTCCCCAGCCCCACCCAGCACGCCCAGTCTCCATAACCCTATAAGCTCTCACGCATCCATCCGAAACCGCTCTCTGGTTTATAAACAGGACAATTCTTTCCAAAAGTGTAGGGAATTATCCGTCGGTAAAATGAGTTGGAGGTCAGTTTTCAGGGTCCTTAGGTTTTTACACGCAATCTAACCGCATCTCCTCCCTCTGCTTTGCTTGCTTTACTTCCCAGAAACCTGGGCACAATTTTGCTGCTCTTGGCAGTTTTCAGGTGTGGCTCTGCGGAGGCTATTTATGAGATGCCAAGGGTTGTCAAGCAGGGAGCGCGTGGGTTCCTTAATGCCACGGCCCCTCTTTGACAGCAGAAGTACTCTGCAGCTCATCAGATCCATTTGGTGATATTTAGCATTTCTGTTCACTACAGGTTTCAAGTGGGGTGACTTTTTTTTTTTTTTAGTGCTCCTTTATTCTGAAACTAACAAAAATATCCTCTCGATGGTTAAGGAGAGAAAACGCAAGCTTCTCTTTTCGACGCGGAGTGCTCATTTCATTACCTAAACACTTCACAACTACATTCCTGCCAAAGACATTCAGCTTTTTATTCTTAAAAAAATAAAATAAAATGGAAAAGCGCACTCTTAAGAACATCCTAAGCACTGAGCAGAGCTAATAAGGATGTGGTTATGGCCATTCTGAATTTGTCAACTCAGGGCTCTGCTGGAGTTTTTCGAACAGTGCTATGGGCCAATTCAGGATTCTGTTGTCCCATAAAATGTCGATTTTTTTTCTAACTAAAATGGTTACTAAACTAACCAGCATTTTGTGTGACTCTGCAGCGTCTTCAAGTGTACTGAGGGATTAGAAGAGAGGACACCTGTCCCGCATGATATCCTTGGATGCTGTGTCCAGCCCTTGCTAGTTATCTCATCTGGTTGCCAAGTAACTGCTCTTTCATTCCGAATCCTTGTTTTCTGGGCCTTCCTGGGGTTTTTTTTGTTTGTTTTGTTTTGTTTTGTTTTGTTTTTTTCCACAGTCAGACATTCCTATTAATCTTCCCTGGACAGTAGCCTAAGCCTTTCCACCTTGGAAAACAATAGAAATGCTACCAGAAACTGGGAAAGCTTACCAGAGTTGCCCCTTGTTGCTAGAGTAGGCTTACTCTCTTGAGTGCTTAGTCTCATTAATAAAATAACTTAGGAGCAGACTCAACAGGAGTTGGGAACAATTTTGTTAAAGTTCAAAAGAAAACCTCTGGGCAGGTGAGCTGTAAATCTCATGGCTGCCTGAAGGTGGAAGATGGAAAAAAGAAAGCAAAGGAGCCATGGTATTTAAATTAAGTGACCAGGAAGGTCAGCAGCTTGGTGGGAAGGGCATCTTTATAGAAAGAGCAGAGGCCAAGTGTGCTTGAAAAAGAGAAAGGAAAGAAATGTTAGCATTGTTTAAGGTGGATCTGCCTTGGTAAGGGGTGGTCCCTTAGTCTAACATTGATCATCCAACTAGAATGTAAGCTGCCTACCAGAGATTCCAGTCCCTTATCAAATGGCTCTTTATTGCTATTGACCCTAAATGTGTAGTCACTCTGATGATTCATGACTGCATGCTAGGGCCTCAAGTAACTCTAACCCCCACATTTGTAGGTAACGGACATGCCCGCCTCTCCTGCTCACAGGTCCCCTGTCTTCCTTACGTCTCGCTTTGTGCTTGCAGGCTTCTGCCACTGTGCTTGTCTGCCATCATCTCTGTTGGTTTATGCCTCTGATGCCATATGTCCTGCCTGGTGGGATGTAAGTTAGTTTTTTAATGAGAGCATGAGTGAACGAAGGCGGCGGTACCAATGTCTAGCCCAGGGATAGACGGTGACATTTTTATTGACAACACTAGACATCCATACAGTTTCCCCCTGTTTTGTAAGCGTACGGAGCAAATCCCACAGACACATTTCATAACCCAGGCATAGCAAACACTACCAGGACTCTCTTTCCTATTTCCGGATAAGAATGTCTCCTTTGTCATGTTTACTTTCTAATATGAGGAAAGCAACCACGTGAGTCCTAGGAGCCTGACTCTCTCTGTCTTTGTAGTAATGAAAATTGACCAATGCACCTGAGTTATTCCAGGCTGCCTCATCAATTCTAGGTCAGGGAGGCCTCCTTGCTTTTGAAGCTCAGCACACTATGTGATACTCTAAGCAAACTGCAACCAGCAACAGATAAACTAAGTTACATGTCAGTGGTGAAGGAAAATGCAATACAGTAGTGGGAGTGTGTAAAGCCCAAGAAGAAAGCATTTATGGATTCCCATTCTCTGTCCCAAAGCTCCCAGGCCATCAGTCTCACCTCCTTGTTGTTTTTCTCCTTTTCCTCTTCCTCCTCCTCCTCTTCCTTCTCCTCCTCTTCCTCCTGTTCCTCCTCTTCCTCCTCCTCCTCCTCTTCCTTCTCTTCCTGCTCCTCTATTTTGCCTCCAAACATAGAACCATGATTACTGTGATTAAGCAAGATAGTTTTCCTTCTGGTTCATTAAACATGAAGACGATGTCAGAATGACCAAAAGAGGAATATCCAAAGATGAAGAAGCACAGGGATACATTTTGCATTTGAGGACATACAAATATTATTTATCTTAATTTTTAAATAAAACTAATTATGTGTTTCGAATTATCATCATCATCATCATCATCATTAGTGTGTGTGTGTGTGTGTGTGTGTGTGTGATTCATGTGCTACAGTGTGAGTACGGAGGTCAGGAGAATTTGCAGGAGTGGGCTGTCCCCTGTCGTATGGGTTCTTGGAATCAAACTCAGGTTATCAGGCTCACTCAGCAACCCTCTCTACCTGCTGATCCATCTTTCTTTCACATCAGAGCATTTTAGCTTCAGATGTACTTTTTTACTTTTCAAGTTGATCGTCCAGACGTTACCAGGCACAAAAAGACAAACAGGAGCAAAGAGGCTGGCAAGCTCTGCTGTTAGGAGTGCATAGCTGCTTTTGCAGAGGGCCAGAACTCGCTTCTCAGTACCAGCTCAAGGGAATTTGGTACATTTTTATGGCTTCCATGGGCACTGTAGACATCCATCCATCCCCATGCACAATTAAAAAAATGAAAAGAAATATTTAAAAAATAGACAGCCAAGACTCTCTTTGTATCTGTAAGATAGTCTCCAAAAAGCTCAAACATACCAAATGTGCTGGTATTCAACTCCTGTGAGTAACATGACATTTCATTTGCACAGGGTCTGGATCTTTTCACTATATAGAGAATTAAGCTGTCTCTATAATGTGCCCTATACTTTTATAAATTATCCTGACATCATGTGGTATGTAGAATAAGAAAAGAAAAAAAAAAAAAAAAAAAGAAAGCCTGTATATTGAGAGAAGAGATATTTTTCTCAAGTGTTTTCCTATCTGGGTTGTTTGAATCTTCAGATATAAAAGCCAGATAATTCCCGAGAGGCCAACTTGTTTATCCATGGCAGTAAAAATTGTAATGGCCAAAGCCAAGATGCCAAGGAATGCACGAGGGAGTTCATTTACTGTTCAGAAAGGTTGGGATATTATCTAGCTGGTGGCTATTTGATTTTATGCCTTTTGTTTGTCAAGCTATATAAGAAATGCCTAATTCCCCACTATGGGAAGTAGTTTAGAGAATTGATATCTGCCCTGCCCCCAGGTTAACTAAGGCTAATTTAAAATATGAAAAAAAGAAAAAAAGAAATGCCTAATTATCTATAACACAATGGCATTTCTAGTGTTCAGCCTTTCACTGTCCTATATACTATGTGTTTAATAAGTATTTGCTCAGTTTCATTAATTTAACACAAAAGGTTGACTACATTAAATGTAATAATATATATAAAAACTAAAAAGAAGAAAAACATAATTTACCATTTATATTACTTTTTTTCCCGTGATTAAGAATTGAGTCTGATTTTGTCCAGAGTGATGGGAAAATGTGTGACATGATAATTTACATAGTTCTCACCATTGGAATGGGGAGGGAAAAAAAAGCATTCCAGGATCCTTAGGGAAACAAAGATTTTTTTCCTGGCAAAATATTCTCAAAGAAATTTCTCACTTCAAACCTGCTATAAATAAAGAGGGGCATTTTTTTTCTTTAAACTGGAAATCGTCCCATCATAAAATCTGGGCTTTTTAATCAAACTCTACTATAGAAGAAGGGACAAATAAGAATTACAAACTTCAATACAGAGATTTTGTTGCTGTTGTTGTTGTTAAATAATGATAATTATTATAGTAACTGAAGTTATTGCTCAACGTAGTGTCAGTTTGAAATCCACACAGAACTAAGGTAATGGAGTCAGAGAAGTCTGAAATAATTACCAGAGGGATTAAACAGAGCTGGCAGGACAGAGTCTAGTTCCACGGACTGTACAAAGCTGGTGTTCAATAAAGGAGCCAACAGAGTCTAGCTATCTGGGAGTAGATATGACATTTAAAAAAAAAGATATATCAGTCACACTCACAAGCCATTTTACATGTAAATTGTTCATGATAGACACTAATCAATGAAGAGATACAGGGTTCTGAAGCAGATGCCAAGGAATAACCACCGTAGCACTTTTCTACCTTTTTGATCCCAAGAAGCAACTCAAGAATTTCTGTGAAGCCACCTGGACCTAAAACTTAAGCCAGCGAGCAACCATGAGTAGCATTTAAAAAAAAATTCCCTTTTGATCTAGGGGATTTTTGTTGTTCTTGTTTGTTGTGTGTTGTTGTTTAGTGTGTTTTCTATTTCTTTGGTGTGGGGGCAGCACCCTCACTCCATGGTGCCTTTGGAAGTCAGAGGACACTTGTTCCGTCATTAGGCCAGTCAGCAGGTGCCTTTACCGCTCAAGCAGTCTTGATGACCCATTTCTTGCCTTTTCAGTATGTAAGAGGGCCATTCCACTTTAGCCTACTTTAGAGGAGATTCTTATGTTTGTGAAAATTTAAGGTTTGCATGGAAACCTGTAAGAAAGACCCTTATCATTTGTATTTCTATTTTCCTTTCTAGTGTTGGTTCTCTTTTTATCATTCTTTACTTTATGTCAAACTAGTGTTCTGGATAAATTTAAGTACAGTTTTTTAATATTTAAAATTTTTTTCCAAAACACAGGATTCAGAAATGAGTTACTTCTACTGATTTCCTGTCCCTTCCCTGCGACTTTGGCTTTGCTGTTTCCAAACATCTGCATCTCCCTCTTTATTCTGCTGTTCTAGATTGTGAGGCAAGTGTTTAACTTTTAAGTTTCTTCTATTCATTTCATGTTTAATATTTAGAAATTTTCTTCTGACCATTGTTTCAAATGCACACCATAGTTCTGATAAGTAGAATTTTTTTTTTTTGCTTTTAAGTTAGTAATTGTTTTATCTTCACATTTTCTGTTTATATTTTTCTCTTCCCTTAAGAACTGTGAAACAACAAACTTCCCAAGGCAACAATTCCTAGTAAAATCATTAAACTAAAAAGATACAAGTCTTTTAGGTTTCTAGATAAAAATATAAAATAAATTACACTAACAACAACAACAACAAAAACGATGTGCATATGCTCTCACCTAAATCAACCATAAGTGATACAATAATATCACAGTAAGAATTTCAATGAGAAAGCGAAGACCAAGAACATATAGATAGGCATGAGGTTCTCCATGCATCCACCATAGCATATGTGCATACACGCTCACATGCTGGAACAGGTACAAAGACATGCATTCCTCAAATTCACACAGAGACTCTTACCAAGTTCAGACATTTCCACTTTAGAGATTAGCAAATTAAATTACTTCTCACTTGCCTAAAGTCATGCCTTCCTATATATAGTTGCACAGCAAGTGTCTTTAGGTCACAATTTAGTCATCATCTACCCCTCATCTAAGCATGCCTCTCAATGTCTATGCTTTCACACACCAAAGACTCATACCCTAAGCAACTCTTCAAGTACCACTCTCTGCAGCAAAAGGCTATTTGTTACACACTTCAAGCATGTCCATAATCAACCGTTCAGGGAATTGTATGTAGACTCTTTGAACAAAATGACTCTGATTTTTGTTTAGTAGGTTGCATCTGCAGACCAACTTGTGGCAGCAACCTAATTGCTTAGAAGGCTTTCGCTAGGCATACTTATGTACCTTACAGAGGGAGAGGAAGACCACAAAATGGTCACTTCCTTAAGCACAAATGGTGGCTAATAATTCAAGATCGTATATTTTTATTGGCTTATTTTATCTACTCTGGTTTCCCCCCTATAGGACCAAATTGCAGATTAAAACTTAATGGGACAAACCATAGGTGGAAGATCTTGCTTGCCTTTCCATTTCTACACATGATACCAAGTGCTTCAACATCCGTGGAGACACTTTACGGCTCTGAGTGTATGTGTCAGAATAAAGCTTACTAGGTTCACACACATCACACACACATGTTGTCAAAATATTATGCACTGTGCCACTTCATTTAAAAACAATCAGAAGTCCCATGTCACACATGTGACCTAGGTTTCCACATATGTGAGTGTGGCATGTATGTGTGTGTGTGTGTGTGTGTGTGTGTGTGTGTGCCTCCACTGCCTGCATTTGCAATCTCCTCCCTCAGGCTAAGCAAAGACCTGTAAGTCGTACTGTTTTTCCTATCAGCCCCAGAGAGTACATAGGCAGCCCTGTGTTTTATTAACGGATAAAATCTGAACAGCAGTGAGCCCCAAGGTGAACCCTATGCATTTAAAATATTTCATCACATGGCTAAGTATTTCCCTCTCTGAGCAGTGGCTATCTCTCAAGCCACTACTCAATACACTCTGATAGAAGAGAGTGGTAGCTGGGCTCACTAATGTGCAAATTGATAGTATGAGCTCTCTACCAAAATATAAACAGCCCCATCTTTCTTAAGTGTCACTATCACAGGTGGGGTTGGTATGAGAAAGAGCTGTGTTAGCCCTGGAATTATCTGGCCCAGGGAAGTAACTGTAAAGTCTCCCCCTCATAAGCTCAGTGTCTATGATTGTTTCCAGGGGGTCAGGATGCTCCATTGACTGCTACCAGCCAACATCTAGACCTTAATCCATGGTTTTTGACTGTAGGATTTTATAAGGTCAAGGAAGAAGTGGATGGTTTAAAAAGTCAGGGGTAGGCTAGACATAATTAGCATTTACTTTGCAATTTCTTCAGTATCTTGCTCCCGAAATGATTTGAAATATGAAATTTTTAATTTTCATTTGTTTCACAAGAGCAGACTAGTGAGTACATATGTGTACATAATCCCACATACCACACACAGGCACATAATAATCTTATATGTATCCCAAGGCAGACATCACGTGTACGGTAAGCCAACTGAAGAGAAGAAACTGGCTACCCTTAAATACCTGTTTTTTGCAAAGCAGTTTCCTCTGATGGCATTTACACTAAGCTCTTCCTGGGCCAACAAAAAACTTGGAGATGTGGTTTCATTCCTGGGTGGAGGAAGAATATTTTAGCAAGCATTAAACACACACACACACACACACACACACACACACACACACACACACACACACACACACACACACGTAGTGATTCTACTTTCAGAGATCATTTCTACAGCTCATTAAAGTAAATATATATTTTTTGATTTTTTTTGCAATAATAAAAACTTATCTCTGATATAATAGAGATCTTGTTGCCCCCCTCCCGCCCCCCAGGAAGAACAGTTGCATAAACTTCCACTAGTTCTGGTCTAGAGATCAAGAAAGTGGAGGTCTTCAAAGGTCAATGGGTATTGACACCCTAGTCTCAGGACAACTTTCTGATGCCCCAACCCTGTGGAACCTTTACAAACCACTCAACCCCTTGGAATTCATGTTTTAGAAAATGTACATGCAGGCTAGAGAACCCCTAGTGGGGAAGGAAGGTGGCTACTTTGAGTCCTTCTGTATAGCTGCAGAGACATTAAAGTCTCTTAAGTACTACTTCCTACCCTTAGGTTAAGTGCATCTTGTGGATAGTTGGTATTGAAACCCAAGCATCCTATTTCCTAAGCCTTGTTCTTCCTCACTGCCTGCACCTGGAGTTGCCTCATCAGTGGCAAGTGAAGATGGTAGTCAAAGCAGCCTCTCTCACTCCTGGAAGGAAGTCACAAAGCATGGAGAAACATATTTTAATAGAGGACTGGTGAGAGCTCTGGGAGTGTTGGGCTGTTGGCAAGAAACATTGGGTCTATCTCAACCTCCTTTTGCTGGGCCAGCCAGCCTGATTGGAAGAGTGAGGTACAGAATAGGCTATAGCTGTGTCTGCCTCAGACCCTGGCTGTACTGACTAGGAGTCAGAGCTACTGGAATGAGTGAGGGGGCAATTCACAGGACAGAACACCCTAAATGTTTGACTGATTGGGATTTTATAGATGGTAGAAGTGACAAATGCCTTCTGAACTAATGGACTACACTTGTGCCCTGGGCTGAGTGAAGAGCAGAGGGGGTAAGGCCACTGGTTAGTGGATCAAAATGGAAGCTTTGCCAAAGATGCGGCACTGTAAGCTTTCTGATTCCAAGCTCAGTTGTGGATGGTGAGTGCTTACTGTCATTGATGCTTCCTCCCTCAGGCTGTCCCAGTGACTCAGCTTGCTGCCACAGTAGTGGGTCTCAACCTGTTAAGTCACAACCCCTTTGGCAAACCTCCATCTCTAAACTATTTACATGACAATTGATAACAGTAGAAACAGTACAGTTAGGAGGTAGCAGCTAAAATAGTTTTATGGTTGGGGCTCATCATAACACAAAGAACTGTATTAAAGGGTCGCAACATGAGGAAGGTTGAGGATCACTGTGCTAGAGGAATGCAGCAGGGAACATCATGGATTGCTGCCACTCTGACCTCTACTTGTCCTTTATTCCTTGCATTAGTTTATCTTTTGGTTAGGGAGCCTCTCAGGAATGGATTCCTTTCCCTCCTAGTCTTTATTTTACACCCATCTCACAACCCAAACTACATCTCCTACGTTTCTATCTTGCTCTGGCTATTTGACTTGTTTTAATGGCACCCAATTTTCTCGTCATTCACTCACATGTTTATGTGGTCATGTTTGTTTTGCAGTTACTAAAGGGATTACAGATAACATCTTGAAGTTATAACAATCGACCATATTTTTTGGACCATAAGATGCATCCAGTTTTTAGAGCAGTAAAACAAGAAAAACAGTAAAAACAGAAGTCAGACAATAAAGCATACCCTAGTCCCTGCCCCTTCCCCCCACTTTTTGGGGGAAAAGTGTGTCTTATGGTCTGAAAAATATGGTATGTTAAACTATTAGTCACTTTAGTTCAACTGTAAATAAATCCGATGGGTCCTAGCTTCACCCCGTCATCCCTGTTGGATGATGCTATAGCACAAATGTGTCTCTATATCATGAGTTTGTTACAGTAGTTCCAGTTGTCTAATGCTTTTCTGTTTTCAATTTTCTGAAATAATTTTTAAAAAAGGTATGAAGCGAAATTATGGTAACGTAAGTTTTCATATTTCTTGATGTATCTGGAGAACTCTGTGTTTATATGTGACTTTAATTACTATCTAGTTTATTTTTAACATAACGTGTTTCTTAAAATCTAGCGAGGATGGGTCCCTTCAACTTTAGTCTATCTGTGAATATAGTATGCTTTTATCCCATCTTAGAATGAAGCTGTACAACTCTTGATTGACAGTTGTCTGTATGTCATTGCTTTACAGACAACATCTCAATTTCTGGTCTGAAAGGTTTTTAACCAAGAAATATATGGATAAGTTCATTGAACATCTTTATATGTGACATAAGAATATTCTCTATGTCCTCTAGCTTTGAAAACCCTGTCTCTACCCAATAAAACTTTAATTATACTGTAGCTCAGGATGACCTTTGGATTTATATTCTGTAGACTCTGTTGAATGTCTTACACCAAAAATCTTACTTTTATAAAAGAATGAATTTCTTATGCTCAGTTCCCCTTTTTCTCCAGCCTTTGTTCTCTCCTCTCCCACCAAAAAGACTAAATTATTTCAAGTAAACTTTATTCTTCAATGATGTTAATACTGTCTTCCATACGACTAAGTCTTCTGTTCAACATCTATAGTAAAATTTTCAATTCACTCAAAGTATTTTTCACCTCTTCTCTTTTGAATCATTCTGCCTTGCACAGCATCCTCATTATTTCTGTGACATTTCCTAGTTTAATTTAGTTCTTTCTATTTTTCTTTCATTCTTTTAATGTATTTAAGGCATTTATTTTAAAGATTTGTCTAGTATGTCTGGAAATTGTGTTTCTTCAAGGGTAGTTTCTGGAGATTCATTTTTGTTCCTTTGAATGGACTATGTTTTCTTATTTCTTTGTATGCTTTATGCTTTTTGTTGAAAATTGACCGTTAAAGAAATAGTCACCATTCTCAGTCCTTATAGACTGGTTTTGTGAAAAGGTGGATCTTGGGAGGTCTTACTGTACTCTTGGACATTTTCTGGGTATGTGTTTTCCCTGGGCTTGTGTGTGAGCTCCCACCCCCAGGCCACTTCTCTTGGATAAGTGACTGCTTGAATGTGTCCTGTTGCCTTAGCAGCAGCCCTTGTACTTTTCTGTAAGCCCTTAGTTGTGTGTTTCTCTGGCTTTATTCTTGGGCTTAAGGAGTCTGTACTTGACTACTCTGCATTTCTTTGTTAACATTAATATAGCTTTGGTGAAACACCATAACCAAAAGCAAGCTGGCTTATACTTCCGTATCATAGTTCATCATTAAAAGAAGTCAGGACAGGATATCAAGCAAAGCAGGAACCTGGATGCAGGAGCTGACGCACAGGCCATGGGCAAGTGCTGCTTGTTGGCTTGATTGTTACGGCTTGCTTAGCTTGCTTTCTTAAGAAGCTAGGACCACCAGCCCAGGGATGTCACTACCCATTATGGGCTGGGCCCTCCCTCATCAATCACGAAATAAGAAGATGCCTTACAAGCTTACCTACAGTCTTATGGAAAATTTTCCAATTATAGCTTCCTCCCTTGATGATGCTAGTTTATGTCAAGTTGACATAAAACTAGCCAGTAGACCACAGTTTCCCATACCTGACTTGTCTCCACAGCCATTCCCGAAGTAAAATGAAAGACATTTAACCAGCTTGTAGATAGGCCAATTCATGGATAATTTGGTTTATTCTGGTCTGCCTGACTTATGGAAGGTGTGCAGGTAGAGTTCATATTTTCTCCAAACAGTGTTCTCTAGTGCACGCATGTGCGCGCGCGCAAGAGAGAGAGAGAGAGAGAGAGAGAGAGAGAGAGAGAGAGAGAGAGAGAGAGAGAGAGAGAGAGAGAGAGAGAATAAGGAGACTGAACAAAATTCCGTGAAACTGTTGGGGTTTTCCTCACTGGTTGTTTATTTGTTGCTATGGACCTTTAATGCTTGCCAGAGCCTCCATAAAGTTGAACTTTAGTTTCTAGTTGATTATTTCATATTTACTTGTAAGAACAAGAACCAACAGTTTCCACACCTGTCATTTTGCTGACATCAGCTCTATGAATTTAACAACCACGGCGATCTGTGCAATCACCACCACAATGGGACACAAAACAGTAAAGATCAAAATAATCTAAGCAAGCTTGAATCACTTCCTAGTCTCCTCCATCTCACTCAAGACACAGATTAATCACAAATAAAATCATATCATACTACTATTCAGACTTAGAGCCTTTTACCTTTAGTGCCATTATATCCTGGGTGACATTATAAGTCAGTATTCGTACACATTAAGTTTTTAAATGAAAGGTACACTTTACCACAGTTATTTTTTTTATTGTGAGATAGATTATGTATGTGTTATGTATGTATATGCACATGTACATATGTGTGTGGGGTGCAGAAATAAGTGTTTGGTGTCTTTCTATATTGCTCTCTACCTAATTTTTTGAGATGAAGTCTCTCTCTAAACTCAGAACTTGACATTTGGCTGAGTGGCTACAGATATGCACTGCAATGGCTTGAGACTATACATGGATACTGGCATCTAAATTTAGGTGCTTGTGAGCCCTCTCCCAGGGCCTTTATTTTTTATTAACTGGTCACATACACCAATAGAAAACGATCTTTTAAAGTATAGTTTTTAAGTAAAATTAGCATAAAGATGTTTATGTGTAGATAATTCTTTGAAGATTGATTTTTAATATTTTTACTTTATACTGTGTGTGTGTGTGTGTGTGTGTGTGTGTGTGTGTGTGTGTGTGTGTGTGTGCCTATAAAGGCCGAGAGGGGCTCCCATATTCTTAAGAAGTAGAGTTAACAAGCAGTTGTGAGCTACCTGATAGACGTGCTGAGAATAAACGGGTCCTCAGGTAGGACAGCAAACTGTCTAGCTACTTGAGCCATCACTCCAGCTTCGATATAGACTTTTCTTAAAACACACACACACACACACACACACACACACACATACATGTGTAATGTGTCTGTAATGTAACTGGAGTTTATCTGTGGAAAGGCTTGCATTTGTGATTTACTAGACTCTGCCAAGTCATTGTCCAAATTCTACTTCACTTTATTCTCCTACATGGTTACCTGGGCCTTCAATTCATGAATTCATTAGCACGCTTATAAGCTATAGACAGTTACATCCTAGACAAATGCTGCATAGCTTCACTGTACTTTGCATTTGCTCCTAATGAATAAGGTTGGCATTAGTCCCTTTGTTTAGTCATTTGTTTTTATTTCCCCAAGGATTACCATCTTGAGTTCTCTGCCCATTTCTATGTAATGTTTGTAGAATATCTTTGTACATTAATAAAATTGGCCTTCCATCTGTCATAATATATTTCAGTCAGCTATTTGTATTTTTACTTTCTTTGTGTATTTTGCCATCAGAAATTTCTAAATTTTATGTGCTTATGTTATTTATGTTCCTTCTTTTCTTCTATGGGCTATGTTTAAATATACTAATGTTTCAGCTTATTATAAAACTCAACAATATTTTCTTTATTGTCTGATTTCAGCTTTAAATCTTTCATTAATTTTTTTTAGTGGCATAGGAAGAGAAGTACAAATGTAGGATGTTATTTTTCTCAAATGGCAGTTGAAGCAAAAATAAAGCATTTTGAGGAGAAATACATTTTTCTCCACTCATCTGGGATGGTAGTTTTGGAAACTCCTACATTTCCATATTCATATATCCCCAGTTTTGACTTCCTTTTCCATGCTTCTGATCTGTATATTTGTTGGTCTCATTTCTAAGGTGCTTTAGTTCTTGTACCTGCGTTAAAAATGCTTTATTTTATGCTATTTGGACATGCTTCATTACACTCTTAGAAACATCGAGTGTAATTTTATAAATGATATAGGTACAGTGTGATGGGAGAAATCAAGAATTCTGACAGCAGAAATACCAGAAATAAACAGTAACTTTAAACCAAGCTTTACACCTCTTTGAAGGATTATGTGATGGTCAGCTCTCACTGAGAATCTTTTAGAGAACATGTTTCGGGATGTCTGTGAGAGCATCTCCGGAGGGGTTTAGCTAAAGGGAAGACCCACTTGAATGTGAGCAGCAACAGCGCAAAGACTGGCTCCAAAATGGACTGTGAAGGGAGAAAGAAGCCACGCACCAGCATGGCCCTCTGCTTCTGGGCTGTGGTGCAGTGTGGCCCCTGCCACAAGCACCCCGCTCCCCTTTCTGACCCTGCATGCTGAACTATGTCTTCAAACTGTGGGACTCAGGAAACCCTTTCGTTCTTAAATTGCTTTTATCAAGTAGTTTGTCACAGAATGAGACAAGTAGCCAATGTATACCACAAGGGAAGAAGTCTCAACACATACTTGACAGGGAAGGCCACGTTGTAAGTTTGCAAAATGACCCAAACATCTCTAAATAATGCCAAGTCAGTTCCAATCAGAATGCCAACAGGAAGGAACTAATTAACCAGACAGTGTTAAAACTTATAACTTAAAAATATATGTACTTAACCACTTCTGTAGACAACATAAGTGGAACAAGGCTTTATAATTAAGGTACTAATTAATTTCCTAGGAACTTTTCTATGTTAGATTTTAAAAAGTCATATGTTTATCTCTCTCTCTCTCTCTCTCTCTCTCTCTATATATATATATATATATATATATATATATATATATATATATATATATATATATATATATATATATATATCTGAGTGGGTATATGCACATGTGATTCAGGATCCTATAGAGGCTGGAGGCATCCGGTTCCCCTGGGGCTTGAGCTGTAGGCAGCTCTGAGCTGCTTGTGCGTGTGGGAAACTGAGCGTGGGTCCACTGCAAGTGTAACATGCACTTTTAAGGGCTGAGCCGTCTCCTGAGCTAGATTTACTCTTGTTTCACTCATATTTGAGCTTAGTGTATGAAGTTTCCCTGTGGCATATTCACACTCAAGTTATTACATGTTGTTCTCATTGTTTCATCTGTGGGAAAACACTGCAATTGCATGTCTCTCTCTCTCATCCATTTGCTTAGGGATTTGGGTATATGTATATTGCGTGCTGACCAACTGCGAAGATGATATCATCCTCTCCTTGTTCACAGTGTTTGTGTCTTTTTATCAACTTAGACTATCCATCATGTGTATAATGGAAGCTTCTAAAAGAGCAAGAGCTTCAGCTTTGACTTAAAACTGCACTGTCATGGGAGGGGCCTTAGGCTACACTTAGCTGTTTCTGAAAATTTCTCTCTTTTCCCTTTCTCTTGTTTTCGCCCTACTAATTCCTCACTTGGTTTCTCTCCTCTGCTGCTCTTTATCAGGAAAAAAAATGTATGCTATTATTGAAGGAGTGTCTCTAAGGAGGAATACATTTACAGAACATTGAGACTAGAGGGAATATAGGGCAATATAAGCTAGTGCACAGGACGATTCCATTTTCCTGACACCGTATAAAGTGCTGTCTGTGGAGGGCAGGACTCTTTGGACTCTAGGGCTGTCAGGTTAACAGCCCAGGCTTCCAGTCATTGGCTGAGGCTACACTGCTTGTTGAGACTTAGGAATCTATTCCCCACGTGTGTCTCAGATGGTGAAATACAAATATGTGGTCAGAGATCTTACCTGAGAAATGCATCCTTCATCCTCCACAGCCCCCAAAAGACCCAGGAGCACTCACATTGCAAAACCCACGCAGCACAGGGGCAGTGGTTAAAAATGAAGCAAGTGAGGGGGAATTAAATTGAGAGTTAAAATATGATAGAGACTACATACATTTTTATACAAAGGCTATAAATTATTAGAGCTGTACATTCATGTATAAATCTTTCTACTGTTGCTCCAAAGCTTGCTGGTGCTACCTCTGTCTCAGCCCCTCTCTTGCTCTCTTTGTCATCTGTCCCCATCTTCTCTGTCTCTGTCTCTCTCTGTCTCTCTGTCTCTCTCTCTCTCTCTCTCTCTCTCTCTCTCTCTCTCTCTCTCTCTCTCTCTCTCTCACACACACACACACACACACACACACACACGTCCATAGTTCTACAGTTAATTATTTTTTTTTTACTAAAGTTCCTTTTAATTCCCAAAGTGCAAGACTTTAACTATTGTGATAGTCAAAGAAAAAAATGTGTTCTTTTAATTGCTATAATTATCAAATAATCACTTCTTCTCAGTTGGAAAGATCTGGTCAAAATAGATTCTGATTAAAAAGTTTCAGACAGTCATCAATTTCCTCCCAAATATCAAGGGTTTTTAAAATATAATTATTTCAGCAAACATTTGATAGAGGTACCACCATGAGCCAAAGAGAAACCCTCACCAGGGATAAGAATGGATGGTAGAGTAAGGTTGAGTGGTGGCCATGTTGCTGTCAAGAACAGGCTTGTGAGCTGTGAGACTCATGTTAGCCTTTGAGGGGCATGTAAGTTCAGTAAAGCCGATTATAAAATTGATTATAAGCTCAGTTTTAACCGACAAAATTTCAAAATAAGCTCTATCAAAATAAATAAGTACATTTGTCTACACTAAAAATTTGAACTTCTGTGTTTTCAAACAAAAGATTTTAGATGTCTGTCTATATTGTAAAATTAAAATGTGGCATAACATATGACCAAAATCAAAGCAAAGAGCAGAAATAAAAACAGTTACCCTTTTAAGTCCAGCTTTACCCCTATGGGTATTTGTTATTCTTGGTTTGAGTATGATTGTAGCATCACAAAACAGCTTCATCGCTCTCTTTTTAATCTTATGCTATTTCCCCCTTCTCTGGCATGAGCAGACCACAAAATAAATAAATGTGGTGGATGGGGGGCGGGAGAAAAACAGAAAAGAAGAAGAAGAAAAAGAAGAAGAAGAGAGAGAGAGAGAGAGAGAGAGAGAGACTGTTTCTCTATGCTCACTGTTGATGGGAAATAAATATAAAAAGGTGTGTGTGTGTGTGTGTGTGTGTGTGTGTGTGTGTGTGTGTGTGTACATATACTTTTCCACAGAAAGACTAATGTGGTAGTGTGTTTATGTTATTTTGTCTGTGAAGGACTCAGATAAAATGGGCACATTACTTATTTAAATGAACATACATACCCAGAAACTAAATGACACCTGCTAATCAAAGTTCTTTCTGGTTTTTACATATTTGGATTCTCTCAAATACAAAGTCTTATTTCTGAATACTTCTTAATTTGATCCAAGGGAAACTATTAGTCATGGTAAAGAAATTCCCATTGGATCTTAGCATCCATTCCACTGAATTCCAGACAATGCTTTAAATGCGCACTTTGCTGGCCACTTTGCACTCCAGGAGCTATTTTTAACATCATGTGACTTTGCTGCCCCCCTGTGGCTGCTCCTTGGGGTTCCTAGACCTTGGTTTAGGTCTGTGGGTTCCAGTGACCCTTTACCCACGCCATCCACACGCCTACACTGACTACTCATTGTCATTCACGCACCATCCACCTTCATCTGATGACAGTGGATGGGTGGGATGAATAAACACTTCACTAAAAGTTTTAAGCATCTCTCCTAATTGGTCCAGTGACACAGGAACAACAGGAGGGGAACACACCAGTTTCCCAAATAAGTTAAACAGTTTCCCTTTGACATTTCTGTTTTCATCTATTTTTAGAGTGAGCACTTTCTGCTGCTCTACTACATAGCTTTGTGAATCAGGCAGTCTCTGCAATTAACTTCTCATCTGAGCCATTAAACATGAAAATAGAGATAGGCAATATTTAACTGAATCAGCATAGCTGTTTTCTAATAAAGTCTTCACAAACTTTGTTTACAAAACCATGGGCTACTGTGGGTGCTACGTTTGTGCTATAGACATTGCTTATCACTTCCATTTCCCATTATATTAAATGTTAAAAGAATTTCCTTGATAAGTTAATTGATAACACATTAATAAATTAATGAAGCCCATTTAAAAAAATGGATACATTGATTTGAAGCTTTCCTTCTATGATTTAATTGGTATAAATTTTGGCATGTTCTAGTCCAAACTTTTATGTCCCTTATTGTGTTCTCTAAGTTGACATATGACATCTCTTGGAGGCAAGCAAACCATACAATCCATCTTTATCTATCAGTTTTCAAAGAATCACTTCCCACAGTAGCATGGCTACACCTTTCTAGGAAGACAGTGTGCATTACTCTTTCTTTAATCATTGCCAAGCTGACTGAGCTATGAGCATCTTCGTCCTGCCAATGTCTTTTCTAACTGTCTTTCTAATCTTCCATAGGTCTGGATTCCTGGAGACAATTTCTTATTGTCAGTATCTTCAACTGTATTTTTCTGTTCTAGTTTGCATTTCTCCACAATCATGTAAATAGCTCTCCAAACAAACTTCCTGTCATGTTGAATGGGCATTCTCTTGCCCTTGGTCCAGTGGCTTTTTCTTTTTTAATATAATAAAATCTGAGCTCCTTATCTCTCATTGCAAGCCTCACCTTTTGGTTCCATTGATGTGTTGTGACCTTATTTCCACAGTACTCTCATCTTCCCATGCCTAGCTTCTCATGGTTCCAATTTCATCACACAATTTGTATTAAAGCCTTTCTTCATGGGACTTTGTGAAAGGCATTCTTTCTTCCTTGAACAATTACCCCAGTGTGCGTCTTTTCATTAATCCACCCATACTTTCCTTAGTCATGTTTATTTCTCTGACCGAGACTCAGTTCCACAGATGATGTTCTACTGAAAACACTGTTACGCTTGCATTCTGTGTACACCTAGACTGAGGCCTGCTCCATTCTATATTAATCCTCTCGCATTCTAGGTTTCTTTCACTAAATTAAACAAAGGAATGCCTATAACTGAAGCACTAGGGAGGTCTTCATGTTCCTAGGACCATGCATTTGATCTAGAAGGTTATGAGTGAAGAATGAATTAAAACATGGACAAAAAAGTGAGTAAACACACTAACGCATTTACTCACCGATGGCCTTGGCATAAGAAAACAGTTCTGAAGAAGAACATTCAGTCCTTCAAACTCTACTTTACTGTGCTGATTTGTACACAGCTACCATCTAAACCCTCTCCGTATTAAAACAAAACAAAATGACCAGTCCTATTCGACACTTTGAACTTCAATGAAATAGCAGCTTCCTCGATGGTTGGCAGTATGAGTTTGAACCTCATAATCAACCACAATCACTCACCTCTGAGTCTTGTTGGCAAGAACTCAAGTAGAGTGATCTAAGGATCAGGCTCTCTGAAGAATATCACAGGGCCAAGGCAGAGGTCAGGGCTGGGCCTCTGACTGCAGTAACAAACCGATCCCATCCTCACCCAAGGACAAATGCAGCTGGGATTTTACAACCCAGGAGCTTGTGCAGTTCCTCCTTCCAACAAGTCTTTAAAAATGCTGATCTGGAAGACTGAAGCAACCCACTTGAGACTCATTCTCAGTATGGCACAAGTTCTGAACCTCAGGCTGCAAAATCTCAGGAAGCAGCTGGGTTCCTAATTAAAACAAATCGCTAATAGATTTAGCAGTCCAAATTTATGCTTTTCAATTAAAAACGCTATTCCAGTTGGTATATCTGTGTAAGAGAGAATGTGTTTGTGGGTGTGCATGAATGCCTGGTGTGTGCGTGTGTGTGTGTGTGTGTGCGTGTGTGTGTGTGTGTGTGTGTGTGTGTGTGCATGCACACACAGGCATGTGCGTACCCCTGCATGCGTGCATGCACATGTACACAAGAAAGGAAACCTACACTGAGAGCTAGGGGTACTCCAGAGTTCGAAGCTGTTTTACAGAGACTGGGCCAAAGCTACAATGCAAAGGTTAATTGAATCAATTAATAGTAGTTTTGGTAACTTCCTTGATTCTCCATAAACATTTCAAAAACTTATGCATGGAAAAAAGCTTCCCATCATAACTCTTTAAAAGAGGCTTTTATTGCTCCATTGAAATGTTAGCTACCTTTTGAGAGGGTATTGTTTTTCAGCTTAAGGGAAGAGGACACTTTGAAGTGTTCATTTTTTTTCTCGCTCTACTCCATCCAGAAAAATTGGTAGGAAACTCTCTAACCTCAACTTCTAGTTATATGTGCATATAAACAGGATGCCAGCCAACGCTGTGGGTGAACAAGCCAACTTTTATCAATGAGATCGACATTCTTACCTTGACCACAGGTTATCAGAAAATGGAGGAAGCCATAATTTATGGTGTCCATAAACAGAGCAATTCACTCCCCACTCACGTGGAGGAGGGGTCCATCTGTCTTCATTGTATTCTGTCACTGTTTTACCTTGGTTACATAGCTTCCAAGGCACCCGGTGCTCAGATGGACAGGAGATAAAGTCTCAGAGCTCAGCCGGTGGGACAGCAGTGCTTTGGTCTAGATGCGGCTCCACCCTCAAGGTGCAGTGACTCACAATTGCATCATTACAATCTCTTCATGCTCAGTCTATGTGTGTGATCTTAGACAATGAAACAATTTGTGTTGCAAATGCAGCTCAGAATCGTGAAGAGGATTTTTTTTTTCATTCTTTTCTTACCAGGAAAAGTACTTCTATTTCTGAAATGCAAAGTTTTAAAAATTTCAAAGAAGGCATCCTGATCAGGCCAAACTTGCCTACTGTAGAGACTTGTGGCTCATGCTTGTACTTTTGGACACGGTTTACTCCACAGTGGTACCAGGAATCCAACTCTAGCATTGTAGTTACTTCCTCAGCCATTTCTAGACACAGGCTTGGGGTTTTATATACCAGGACAAGTCAGTGTGACCCGCAGCACTAGGTTAGGCTAGCACTCGTTACAGTTAGGCAATGGAACACTGAGAGAAGGTAGTTGGCTCAGTAAAAGCTATCCCTACACTACAGAGGTATTTTTTTTAGAAGGAGAAGGAAATGACTGTATCTCAGATCTGGAGATGGTCTTGAAGCTGAGCTAAGTCAACCTCTCCATTTCCCAAGGAAGAATTCAGATCCACTGTAAGTCATCATGGGTTGATGAGCTTTGGAGCTCATTCTGACTGAAAACCCAGCTGAACTCTGTGGCTTCCTCAGATGAAACAGTGAACTGTGTTTCTTCCATTAGAAAGATGCAAAGAGGTAGGATATAATACACCAAACCCAACTGAAGGCTCACAGTCTGGTACAGGGAGGAAGTTCATCATGGTTTTCTTCATATGCCACAACCTATTCATTCCTAAAATAATATCAATATATACTCTGGCTCCTATTTATATTTCCCAAGCCAGGGAAGGCATCGAGGTGCCAGGTCTTCCAACAAGAGCATCCTCAGGGCCTTCGTGTTCCTCTTCTATACTCACTGTCCATCTCTTCTCAGGATCTCCTTAATTTTAACACTTATGTTTAAGAAATAGGTTACGTTTCTGCATTTCTGTAAAAAAAAAAAAAATGAGGAAGCCAAGACACCTTCATCAGGTTGGAATTAAGAGCTCTGTGTTCTTTGCCTTGAATTCAGATTGTAGCTATCAGAAATTATGAGCCTCAGCCATGAAGCACCAGGAACCAGATTTTGTGTGTTGAGGGTCCATGTGACCCATCTTTTTGAGGTCTAAGTAAGAGTCCTTTGAGATAGGCTCAGATCAAAGTGTCACTGCACTTTGTTTCTCTCAGGAAAAAAATATGGTGCTCTGCTTTGTGCTATCATATGGATTTAGGGGAAGTACTTTGGAGAGAGATGACTATTCTGATGTGTTATGTATATCTGCCTGTGATTCTAAAAACTGCAAGATGCTGTACAAATGATCTTTAGAGGTTGACGTAGGTAGACATATTAGGTCATCTATGTAAGATTTCTGTCCCTCCACACTATAGAACTTGCTTGAACATCCCTTGAACAGTAAAATAAAGAATTAATAAAAGATGATCTCTATTGGGCAGTGTGCTGAGTGGATTAAAGATAGTGAATATAAAGTGTCTGGTATCTCCCAGTGTGCATGCTCAGTAAATAGGATCATTCAGCATCATTCACGGCTCAAATAATGGCTGTGAAGCAGCCCTGACTACTGACCCTCCTCGACATGAGGGCTATCTAACGCATTGCAGCACAGGCATATTGCCTGAGATAAACAATTCAACTCCCCTAGACACATTGGTGTAAAGAAGGTCACTCACTACCCAGAGCAGTGTAGTGGGCACAGTAGAATAGCTTACATACATGGGGACACTATTGGGGTATAGGATAAAGAATAAGTGACAAATTCCACCAGACTGTCTCCAGCCATTTTAAGAGGTCTTTCAGACTCAGATGAAACCACCTGCAGCCAGACTCTCCAGCTGCCTCTAGGGTCATGTGACCTTGGCACATAACTTTTCCTGAGTTGCCTATATCTCACTTCCTGTAAGTGCCTGTCCCTCCTGCTCACTTTCAAGGACTTGGTCAATCTCCTTTTGTAAATAGAACAATGCTTTATATTTCGCTATTACTCTGGAGTGACTATATCAATAATGCAGGAAACGCATCTGTCCAGCACAATGAGATGATTTTTCTGATTTTGTTTGACAGTTATGGTAATAGTTTGGCAAACAATCTACCCCACCGTCAATGGCTGCAGATTACAGCTGTTTTTTAAAAAATCTGTCACTTTGGGAAACTTGCAAGATGGATTGCTCATGGATGGGAAGATAGAAAGATATGCTGTGCACTCCTATGGTAGAAAATTTTTTAACTCTTTCTGTACATAAAACCTGTAGGGAAATATTAGGTGAAGGACACTGTGTGACCTGTGGGTCCATTCTAATAAGACCAAGGGAGAAATGCCAATACAAAGATACCCTTAGGGTAGTCATTGGCAGGAATGTCCTGGGGAGGAGGGATCCTGAAACAGTTGAGACATGGGAAGAGTTACTGTGATAGTTTACAGGGGAGAAAATTGAAAGAGGCATTATTATCGTTTGCATTTTAGGGCTATTGCATGGAAGCACTTGCTGGTTAATATAGTAACACCTATCCAAACTGTGGATTTTCAGATTTTCTTTACTGCACAAACATATACATGTTATTCCTTTTTAAAAGATGGCAAATAAGAGTTCATTTACTTGTTTTAAGACCAGAAGTTCTGGTCTTAACAAAGCATACTTCAACTGAAATCCATTAACAGCTCTGAGGTGGGCTTGATTTCAGTATGCATTTGGGATTTCTTCATTCCTCCTGTTTTTTAAAGAGGGCAAACACTGGCCTTGCTGCCAGCCTGTGACCCTGGCCTCTGGCCAGCCATAGTTTTTCAGAGAACAGGAGGCATTATGGTGACTGTTCAAGTCTCCCAAGGTGCAAGCTTTCTTCCCCTCTAAGTTGCAAAGTGAAGCCATTTGGAAGAGCAGTTGTAATGGGTGGGGGTGACCAGGCTGCACGTGTGCTTCTTGTCCAGGTGAGTTCATTTTTCTTGTGAACTTTTCACCTAGGCCCCAATTAGTATCCTATTAACCTCCTTAAATATGGAATTGCTAAGATCTTCAAATACTCCAAAATGGACTATTAGCCAGCCCATTTCCTGGCTCCTTCAGATGAAAATGCCAAAGTAGGTCATACAACAGAATTACCATGATTAATTTCAGCTCTCTTACAAGGGCCACGATGTCATTCAAGTTAACTGAGATTCATACACAATGCATCATTCAAATGACGGATGGCATGGGAGGTGTCTAAAACAGGTTTCCAACTCTTAAGTTCCAAATGATTTTCCTTTTTTTTTTTTTTTTAACATAACAAACATTTGAAACATGCTAAATTGGTCAATTAGACAAACGGTGACTTACCTAGACTATAATTTGAAATGTGAGTGTTCTCTAAGGTCTAATGTGCAAAAGAGGTTGATTTTCCTCAGTAAGTACCATGGTAGATCAGGAGCTGTCAGCCTTATGAGCTGTTCTTACACGGAGATGCGAACTGGCTTTTAAACACACCATGAAGATGCCAGCTCTCCAGAGCCTACTCAGCATGGCATTTGCAAATATAAATGGCTTTGCTGAGGCTAAAATGCCCCCAGCGAACGTCCCACTCTTTATCATACATTCCTAAAGGACCACCTTTAAAGAATACTTAAAGGGAAGCATCCGTGTTTTAACATCTCATCTATCGAGGCAATTTCTTTACAATAGGCAGATTTAATTTGTTTTCCTGTGTGCAGCAGCTTTAGAGACTTATTAGCAATTTCAAATATTACACCACGATATGTCAAACAAATCTAAATTGTATCATCACAAGTAAACTTATTTAGGTGAGTTCATTTTCCCCCTTAAGATGAATCCTACAGCTAGTGGTAAAGGCCGTGTGTTTCCTATTAAATGCTTTTACTTAGACATCACGGGATCGCTGGGTGCTACAGTGATGATATGTAGTCAGAGTTGTGTCATCTTAACATTTACAATTCACTGGCCACACTCTGTTCTTGTACAATTCGAGCTAGCTCAACGTGTATTTGCTTTTCCCAGAGGAGAGTAACACTGGGTGTGGAGGCCAAAGAAATGGCTCAACAGGGAAAATACTTATCTGTGAGCCTGAGGATTAAATCCAGACCCCTATTACCTGCATGAAATATTGGTGTTCAAGGTGGTCTGCTTCTAACTCCAGCACTCTGTGACAGAGATGGGATCTTCAGTGTAAGTTGGCTAGCAAGAGCGACTTTCTATGCCTGAGGTCCTGGCTCAATTGAGAGAACCTGCAAGAATAAATAAGGTAGAGAAAAACCAAGGAAGATCCAAGACTTCTACCTCAGGCTCCAAGTTCATGTCACACCATCTTCCATGCACGCATACTTGCAAACAGGGATGCAGGCGTTCACTCACACCACACATACATGAAAAAAAAAAGCTTTGATTTTCTTACTTTTATTGTTTTTGACTAGAAGGCTGTTAAAACATACCAAATATTGATTGGGATATATTTCAGTGGGAAGACATAGTTTTAGCATCCCCCAAACCTGAGATTGTTGCCTGGTAACACACACACACACACACACACACACACACACACACACACACACACACACACACACACTCACACACACACACACACACACACACTTTGAAGCATATTATATTTTTTAATCAGGGTGTCTTGCTGTAGTAACTGGCCATGTACATTGATTTTTTTCAGTCTTAGAAATATTTGAAAGCTTTATCAAATATCTCTAAATTCCAAAAATCTCCCTTTGTGACATCAAGATTTCATGGGTATCCCACTTACCTCAGCCTAGGGGGAGTAACAAGATTGGGCTAAATGACCACTGTAGGAACCCAGCCTATCCTTTTTTCTTCCCTTCTCATCAGTCCACTGATCTCTAAGAAAGCAATGGTGAACTGTAACCTTCAGAAGCCATAGCAATAAATACCAAGCTCACCACTTCAAAGGCTGAACAGTATATATGGATGCTTGTGCTGCTGAGCCAAATGTCCTGCCCATAAAGACAAGAGAGCTTCAGGGCCATGGTCTCTGACTTCAGGTTCTCTCTGTAACCCAAAAGCTTTCCAGGAACTGGATGTCCAGGTGACCTGTTCTGTCACTGGAAAAATCCATCGCCTAACATTGGAGTCTTCCCACCAAGGTTCCAGGCATTATTGGATTTAATTAGCAAATGAGGCCAAAATCTAAGACAAATTTTCACATTAGAAAATCAATATGACTCAATGACAACCATTAGGAAAACCCCATACTCATAGTTGCCGTTGATATTTTCCACCTCAAAAACTTCCATGTGTTTCTTTGACTCGTGTGTATATGTTTGTGCACATAGATAAAAGCGGTGGTTTTTATCTACTCATACATTTCCCATGTGGTATGACTTGAGTAGCATATGAACAAAATGCATGAATTTGCATTTGGAGATTTAGGGACTTTCTGTCAATTCACTTATTTCGATTATAATGATTGTTTATAGAGATAAGTACACATGCTAGTTTTAAAACTATTTGGAATGTAAGCATGTTAAAAACTGACCATTCAGTTTGACTAGCCATTTTCCAAGTAGTAATGATATGGGAACTTCTCTGTAGAGAAAATTCCCTCTTACCCTTAGCACAGGGATCACAATCACCTTTCTGCTCAGGATCTCTGAGCTGTGAAGTTTGGCACAGAGTCTTCTTGTGTTTATGTTTGCATTTGCAAACATGGCCTCTGTCTCAGTCACTTTTCTGTTGCTGTGATAAAATGCATGAGCAAGGCAACTTATGGAGGAAAGTTTAGTATTTTGTCTTAGAGTTCCCTGCCATGATGGTGGGAAACATGGCAGCAAGTGACAGACATTGTGGCAGTACCAAAAAGCTGAAGCAGAAAGAATGAACTGGAAGTAGATGGGCCCTAAACATTCAAATGTGACATACTCCCTCCACCGATGCCACACCCCCTAAGCCTCCCCAAACAGTGCCACCAACTGTGCAAATGCCAGAGACCAGAAAAGATACTTCTTACTCAAACCATCACATCCTGTTTCACTAGTCCCCGCACTAATGTAGACTGTGGGATCCCTGTGAGCAAACGTCTCCTCCTCCTTGCATGTGTCCCTATTTCTCAATTGCATTTTCATGATACTCCTTTAAACAGTTGCATGTGTTTTTCTTTCCTCAAAATGTTTTTATAGCAGCAATGGAGATGGAACCCAGGGTCTCGTGTGCATAAGGCGATCACCCTGTCTCAATCCTGTGCTACTTTAACATATGCATGCTATAATTTATATCCGTCTCTTGTTGATGATGCATGGCTGTCCCTCAGTTCTTTGCACTGCTCCATCTACTGAGATTAAGTCACTATCTTTGTTCAGATGTCCATAAAAATATATAAACATTTCCCATAGAAAAGCTTCCCACAGTGTTCTTTTTTAACTTCCAAATTAGCTCCTTTCATTGCTGCCTTGTGTGCTTTGTCTGGGGTGTTTCAGTGACAGATTTGGAACCTGGTAACGTGGAACATGTTGTGTTGGACAAGTGCTATCAGAATACCTAACTTTCAGTGGAAAATAAAGGTGTATTCATGTTGTAGACCTAGGAGATTTCTTTGCAGCTATTCCAAAAAGGGGGAAAAAAAAAAGATGTGGCTTGTCTTTCCATAGGATAAATATGTATAGACTGATATTCAAACTATATCAATCAATATCACATGCTAACTTAGTGGCTTCCTTAAATAGTTTGATACTAGTTAAGTGAAGCTCAGTGTTTTTGTAATTACATAGAAACTCTCACAGCCTGTGAACTCAAACCCTTTGAATCTGTACACAATTTTTAAACGATGCCTCGTCCAGGAATTAATTTATTGTCTGTCAAAAACTGCTTGAGGCTGATAGAAGACAGTGTAAAGGAAGTTGTCTCTAATGAGTGTACAAGTTGGAGACACTGACATTGCCGTTGTACCCTTCATCTGTGGCTGTTAAACATCAACGCAGCAAATATGCACAGCCCCTTCCCCATCTCCCTCCATGCTGCCCAAGATAAAAGAAGCTAAGAGTAAGCTCTAACATTTTTGCTTTTCTTTGGACCCATTTCAAGTCTTTAAGACAGCCTCTGCTTTTGATTTAGTGTTTCATGGTATCTTTTTCAGGGTTACATAGTCATAATAAACATTCGGACTCTGTCCTCCATCACTTTTCCCTTCCCAGGACCACACTGCTACCTCACGGATGCAGCTAAAATGCTGATCTTCTCTGTTGGCCTGGCCTCTTCACGTAGCTCAATCACTCCTCACCTCTGGGATCTGCAGTGTCTGTACCTTATGCACCTTGCCCATGCCCTCCTGAGTCCCACTGGCTTTAGGACAGCACCATATTTTTCTGGGTCTCCCTTCTATGAAGATGTTGGTTTTTCAGAAGTCCTCTTCACCATCACATCATGACAAAAACAAACAGACAAAAAGCTTTACCCAACGTTTCTCTCCCCTTGCCTTGAGACTTTATACACCTTTCTCCCTGTTGCTCCCCAAGTTGTGCTTTGTATAGTATCTGATGGGATACTGGATGAGCAATGGTTTTTTTGTGTGTGTTTTGTGTGTGTGTGTGTGTGTGTGTGTGTGTGTGTGTGTGTGTGTGCGCGTGTGTGTGTGTGTGTGTGTGTGTTTTCATTTGGTCAATTCACTCTGTACTACTCAATGAACTGAAGGTTAGAATCCAGGACAGCACCTCTGATCTGGTGCAGCAATTGCTACATGGAAGACAAGAATGACTGCTGAACAAAGAATTTCTAATGGAAACAATGTCCCTTGTTCCCTGTTGGACATGCCAGAGATAGGCTTTCCTGAATATCTCCACACCAGTAGTATACTCTGAGAGCACATTCTTGTTCCTGATCTAGTTTTTATATGCGTCTTCAATGAATATGTCAATTAATGAGAGAAAGGAAAACACAACTCCCATGGGCATGGTAAGAGATTGAGTGTTCTAAGTATTTTTTTTTTTAACTTCTTTGCCTCTCCAAAACTATTCATGCTATCTGCCTTGTTGTTGTTGTTGGTGGTGGTGGTGGTGGTGTTACTTCTGGTCTTTATTTTTCAGAATATCTGAACTCACACCCGGTAAGTGAGGACTGCCTTACCTTACTATAACAACATTAAGGGAGATGAATTTCCCAAAATGAGGCTGGCCAGTGAACTGTGATGCTGGAGTAATCCCATTACTTTCAGAGGCCCCGAGTCTGTTATAATCACTCAACTGTAGCAAGGCTGTGCTTTAAAAGGAACAAACTGGGTGGCTGCTGGTAGAAACTTTGTTTTCAGGACAAAATTCTCTATGGTTAAGGATGTATTTCTGTAGAGGAAAAGTCTTTGGGGATCTCCTTAAGGTGATGTGACAATCCTAAATGTTTAGTAAAATGGGTCGAAGAAGTTGACACTACTCTGTCCAGTTGTATCCTGCCTAGAAGAAGGCTAATATAAGCAAGCTTCTGTTTCCAGACAAAGGAATTCCAAAGTCTGAATCTTTTCTATACTTACTCTGAAGTGGTGGTCTATAGGCTTTGGGGAGTTACAATATGTGAGGGGAACATAAAAGAGAAAACAAGCAACAGGGGGATTTACACATTAAAAGCACCTTTTAGAAATGGGGGCAGGGCATTCTTATAATGTCTGTGTGTCACTCAAATGCATGTGACTATATTTGTTCTATGTCAAAATTTGCCTGGGGATGTGGCTTAGTAGATGTAGGATGTAACAAATTATTTAACGGTGATGGTTTCATTCCTTGGAAATGTTTATCAAAACCATGTCTGATCCATTGGAGGGGTGTGGCATTCTCTGAAAAGGCCAAGCCATTATATCACTGTTTGGATTCCTTCTACACAGTCTCATGCAAAATCCAGTTAGACATTGGTAGCTATTGAATGAGCTCTGAAGAGTTACTAACATGAGATATTGATGAACTAAAATTAGCATGCTAAGGCAGTTTGCTGCAGCGCTTCCTCCAGTATGGTGCCAGGACGTCTGGCTGCTGCAAAAGCCTTAGCGATGCCATGAAGCCCTACCATTTAGGTAGGCAAGCAGATGGTTGGAATTCCCACCGTTTCCAGGAAGCAGGCTTCGTTATCAGGGCCTCATTAGTGTCAGATTGAGTTGTCCTTGGTTTTTAATTGCTGCTAAGTCCGTATAAATATTTTACTCTTGTTGATTGTTCAATTCTTGGGAAATGGCTCTACTTGGCCATTTTCTTTGCTATAACTTGGGGTGCCATTTCCCGAAGGGTCCTAGGACTCCCACAACTAGCTTGATAATACACAGGCACATGAGATGATTACACAGGTATGAGGGAACATTGAGCGTCATCAGTGTCACACAGTTTCTATGCACTTTATTTAATTGTCAACACACACACTAAACTCTAGATAACTTGGTTGCTATTTTTAAATCATTCTAATCTTTTAGACATTTTGAAAATATCCCACTATTTGACATTTTTTATTTTAATGTTTATTTTAAAAACTATTATGTTTATTAAGGTAATATGCAATTATAATAAATGCATGCACATTATATACTAGAATTAAGCTATTGCAAATTTTTATCACTGTTATTTAAATTGTTTTAAAAGAATACTAATAAATCATTAAGTACTAAAATATTTATCATCTAAAGGTGAGGGCATTCTATATATTATTTAAATACTATCTGGGATGTACATATACTTTCTATTATGTTATCTAGTATCTAGTTTGCCGTCTCCTTTCTCCAGTTTTCTCACTGTTTTCACATCTATTTTTTAAAACAAGATCTAACCAGGGATCATATTGCACATGGAGATTTCCCTCCTATATATGTAAATAAGCATCTCTCTACGGTATTCCTTTGTACTTTTAATATTTATTTTTAAGTTCATAGATTACATTTGATTTGTGTCCTACAGTTTTTCTAAGAAAATAAATAAAGAAAAAAAATGAAGGAAGGAGAAAACTTATCCTGGACATGTTGATCACACACATCTGACATTTTCCAGTCACAATTTCAAAGTAATTTTTCTTATTTTAAACAATTCATACAAAGTAGACATTCATATTTTTTTTTTTTTTGCAAGGCCTATCCATGGTTAATAAGGACATCCTGAAAGCATCACGCCAGGAGCCGTGTAGTATCAATTTTTCTTTTATTTACTAGGAGTTTAATTTCTTAACTCTGTAAATGTGTTCATCACTGTATCTGTATTTTATCAGCCCACTTTTTTGGATAGTTATTCACAGTCCTCTAGTTGGGGCACTGAGAGGTAGGCGTCTTCATTACTGCTCCATTGTTGAGTTTAAGGTAGGGTTAGGTGCTAGATTCAGATCCACAGATCCACAAGTGACAGATTGGATCTTCTTTTGCTGCTGTAAGAGATTGCCACACACACTAGCAGCACTGAGCAATCGGGACTGCTGCTTTAGAGTTCCATAAACTTTATGTCCAATACTAATCTCACTGAGCAAGTTTCAAGCTATGGGAAGAACAGCTTTCTCTTTTGGAGACTCTGGCAAGAATCCTTGTCCTTTCCAGATCTGAGCTTCATGTCAGGGGCTCATCATCCTGTAGTGGGAGAAGTTAGACGTTCCTCCAAAAAGACTCAACTTTGTACCTCTGTTCAGAGGCAGCAGTGGTAATTGGTGAGACTGTGGGTGCTCACACTTGCATGTACCCGCTTTATTATTTTTTTTTTACATAAAAATGCATGTTGCTGTTGCAAAGTTTATTTTTGCTTTTCTTCTTCCCAGCTAAAACTTAACCTGAAAAAAATCCAAGAGTTGATTCTTTGCTTTTTCTCAGATGCAGATGGTGTGATTCCTAGTGGGCAGCATATTGCTGAAGCATTTGTAGATGAGAAAATGGGCAACTAAAAGATGTGGAACTTGATGGCCACCATTCAGCTCATAGGAAGGTGGAACATGGACCTCAGCATCTCACATTCTAAATTTCTCTCTCGCTCGCTCGCTCGCTCGCTCTCTTTCCCTCCCTCTCTGCCTCCCTTTCTCCCATGTTTTTCTAGCATTAAAGCTTAAGAATTGAGCCCAGGCTGCCTAATTATTACAAGCTCATAGGTATGAGATGAGTTTGTTTTATTGGCACACATAACTCAAGCATACTCATTGATTGTCATAAACTAGAGAGCACTTTCGGAATCATGGAATCCATCAGTTCTGTTCCATGAGATAAGACTGACAATTGTAGAGGTGGGAACGGCTCATCTAAAGTGCAATGGCCAAAGACAGAGTGACACACAGAGATCTGGTCCTTTAGTGCTTATATCAGAGGAGTCTTTATTATGATAAATGTTTCGAGCGGCAACACTCAGTCAGACAAAAAAAAAAAAAAAAAAAAAAAAAAAAAAAAAAAAAAAACCCTAATGTTGATAATGCAGAACTCAAGAAAAATACTCACCATCATCTCTTGTTCTAAGCCTCTGAGTGATGAGCCAACCGATCCAACACAGCCATTTCAGACTCTTCTCTCGTTCTTAGATCAGCAGTAAACACTTGACAGCTGTTCACTGACACAGTGACATCCGTTTTGTGTCACGCCTACTCATTACACAGGGAGGATTCAACTACTGTGAGTTTTAAGAGACTTAACAGCCCTATTTCCAGAGTAGAATTAATCCAGAGCTACAGTCCCATGGAGCATGTCTCTAATGCACTGTACTTCAGAGACCTGGAAAGAAGTGGACCCTTTCACGCTCCCTTCCCCAGGAATATGTGCATCATGTTGCACATGGAATTTCAGGTAATCTCTATTTTCAGTACCCAAGGGAGAGCTTCCAGCCGTGCAACAGTAGCCTAAGTACTACCAGACACATAGTAACAACATGGGGTCAGCTTACACCATGCCTTAATCCACAGAATGGAACCAAGAAGTGAGTGAAGACTTAGGATTAAGAGAACAGTTCCAGAGCCTTACGCTTCTTAGTAATATAAATTATGATTCTGGAGCTGGCAAGGTAGTGTATTATGTAAGGGCATTTTCTGTGAACTCTGTCAACTTGACTTCAGTTTTTGGGGCCTACATGGTGGAAAGAGAGGAATGACCTCTTTAAATTGTCCTTTGACCTCCACAAGAACATCAAGGCACACATGCATCCTTAGTCACCTGTGTGCTAACACACATGCATATAAACATACACACATAAATAAATGTAAAGATTATTTAAAACTATGCAGGATGGCTATCATAAAGGAAACAATATCAGCAAATACTGGAGGGGATGTAGGTGAAGGGAACACTTATACAACATTAGTAGCATTATAAATTAGTGTGAGCACTATGGAAATCAATATGGAATTTCCTCAAAAATTAAAAGTAGAACTACCGTACGAATAGCCATAGCTGCATTCCTGGATACGTGCCTGAAGGGATCTAGGCCAACCTCCCGCAGAGATGCTTGCACATCCAGGATTACTGTAGCACTGTTTATAATAACTCATTATGAAGCCAACCTTGACATCCATCAGCCAATGGATGAATAAAGAAAAGGTAGTACACAGACCCACTATTTTTTTCTTCAGATAGACAGAAGAATAAAATTACATTGTTTTCTGGAAAATAAATATACCCAGATCAACATGTAAAGTGAAATAAGCCAGGTTTTTTTTTTCTAGACAGGGTTTCTCTGTGTAGTCTTGGCTGTCCCGGACTCTCTCTGTAGAAGAGGCTGGTCTAGAGCTCACAAGGATCCACCTGCCTCTGCCTCCCTGAATGCTTGGATTACTAACAAAGCAGTCTTATTTTTTTTAAAAGGTCGCACTTTCCCTCATTCATGCCTCCCATATTTTCTCTCCTCTTCCCACTCATGAATGGTAGATTCATGTGTACATGGTAGGTGTATGTGCATGTGTACAGGTGTGTGTGTGTGTGTGTGTGTGTGGAGGGCAGTGGTGGAGACCAGTATCCTTTTGTTTCACATTCCACTTCATTTGGTGAGACACAACTTCTCATTGAACCTGAAGCTCACTAGCTAGGGAGGTCCCAGATCCTCTTGCCTCTCCCTTTCCAACACTAGAATAACAGGGGAACACGAGCACCGTCTGGGCTTTCTCCACGCTCAAGACCCAACCACGGGTCTTCATGCCTGTTTGTAGCCAGCTCTTAACCCACCGATCCATCTCTGTAGGCCCATGGACCCTAGTTTTAGTGTCTCCAGAGAAAAAGGGAGACTAGAATGAAGTGAGGAGAAGGGAGAAGGTATGTGTGGATTGTCTAAAGCACTTGATTAACCGAAAAGAGACTGTCTTTATGAAACCCAGTCCTGTGTGTTTAGGTTTTAGTCACTTGTCTTGATCCTTTTTCTTTCTACATGTTGAAAGTAGCAAGACAATGTTCTGGGACTGAGGGTCAGTTTCCGGGCATTAAAATGCTTTTACATTCAAAGCTATTCTGATGAACACTTGCATTTGTTTTCTGCCTCTAGTTGTTCTTTCCTTCACTTCTTGACTTGTACCAGCCAAGGTGGGCTCCTCACTGCTGCCATAACTGACATTGTCCTTGGCTTCTTTTCTTGTCACTGAACGGTAGGTGCTATTATCTCTGTCGTACCATAAGTAGGCTGAGGACCCAGCCCTGGGAGGTTATAGAGGGGTTGTCTAAGGAAGTGGAGCCAAGAATAGCTGATGAGATTAACTTCAATTATCTGATTTTGTTTCTTAATCAACTTCTATATAACATATGGGATGAAAATTTGGCATATCGTGTTGTGTTTGGGGAAACTCTGCAAGTCTAACCTCTGAAGAAGCCAAGGGAAGCTCAGAGTCAAAACAGAGCTGAGTCTCGTATGCAACAACTGAACATAAATGTCAACCAACCTTTTCACAAGAGCACACCGGCACAAACAGGCTAAGCAAGCACTCCTGTGTCTGATGTAAAGATCACTACGATCAAGGACTAATGAATAGGTAACCTAAGCCATCACTTTGTAAGGATATCAGCAAATAAATCAGTTAGTAGCTTTGTGTATATTGAAGAATGCTACCAAACAGATTCTTGGGTTTATTTATTTATGTATGTATTTATTTATTTACTTACATACTTATTTATGTTACCAGCATGGGTGTTTTGCCTGAATGTATAGCTGTTTACAATGTACATGTATGGTGCTCATGGAGACAGGAGAAGGTGTCAGATCTCAAGGAACTGTAGTTACAGATGGTTGTAAACTCTCATGTGGGTGCTTGAATTGAACCCAGGTCTTCTGCAAGATTTGCAAGTGTTCTTAACCACCAAACTAGCTCTTCAGCCTGATTTCTGGAGTTCTGGAAGACCCAGAGAATGCAAAGATGAAAAAATGCATCTCTAAAAGGAGGTATTTGGGGATCCGTGTGTGTGTGTGTGTGTGTGTGTGTGTGTGTGTGTGTGTGTGTGTGTGTGTTGGAGAATACAAATACATGGGTGGAATAGCATGTAGAGAGCAGTCATAGGACAAACTCCGTATATAGGTTCTCATGTTTTTGAAGTTCATGGAACAGTCTCTTCATTGTCTTATAAGCCAGACTTACTGGCCTGTGAGCTTCTGGAAGTTTCCTTTCTTTTCCTTCCATCTTCTTGTAGGAAAGAGCATACTGGGATTGCAGATACTTTAGATTACCAAACTCTTTTCTAGATCAATTCTCATGTCATCACGTTGTGCAACAAATGTGTTTGCCCACTGAGATATCTCCCTAGCCTCTTTAAACTGAATGTCCTGCATTGAAATATCGAAGTTCCAATTAAAAAAAAATAAATCAGTGAAAATGTAGTTTTTATTTCTGACTAAAATTCTAATGTACTCCTTTGATGCACAGTTCTTTTCTATCCTCATACACATAACACACACATGTGCATTTATGTTGCACCAAATACGTGTACACGCTTCAGTCAGAAAAATCCAGCATCCTTTAGGAAAATCCTATTCTCCTGTGTTTTCATGTGTGCCTTTTGTGTTCAGCAAATGTTTCTGTATTGCTGCCTAATGCCAGCTGCTGCCCCGAGCGCTTTATAAATGGTTTCTAATCTTCACCATAAACTGTATTCGATGCTATTTTATTCCTACCTTAGACATGAGGGTACTGAGTCTGGAAGAGGTTGTGAAACTTGCTCAGGGACATGGTGCCTGCCATCCCTTTCAACATATGCATTGTCTAAATTTGCCTCAGAGGAAAAGCCACCTCCCTCTTATTTCATTGTATCTGCAAAGATATTTCTTAGGTCTGCTCTCTCCATTAGGCCCTCCTGTCACATTTGGTCATTCTGTTAAGTGGTACTTTTAAATGGCTGTGTTTAATGCATACTCTTTATTTCTCATTGTTAATGCTTTCATATCTTTCTGAGTTTCACTAATAAGTGGGCAAATATAGTTATAAGACAGAGGAAGCATGGTGTTAGAACATCAGAGAGAACCTTGGTTTGTGGAGAGACAGGAGGAAAACAGAGGAGTTGTGGTAGCATGAATGTCCCGGCCACAGACCCTTTCTGACTGATAAATGTAATGGAATCCCTGGGTGCAAGAAACACATTGGCTTTTATTTTTTTTCTTTTAAATTTTTTATTTTTTTTATTAATTTATTCTTGTTACATCTCAATGTTTATCCCATCCCTTGTATCCTCCCATTCTTCTCTCACCCCGCCCCCCATTTTCCCATTATTCCCCTCCCCTATGACTGTTCCTTTTAATTCTAGAGGCCCTGCTTTCTATCATCAGGGTAACTGAACCATGGGTAGTGCTCAACTCTGATTTCTAATTTTCTGCCTACAAGTATACATACTAGAGTTCTCTTTCTTCTCTTCTCTCTCTCTCTCTCTCTCTCTCTCTCTCTCTCTCTCTCTCTCTCTCTCACACACACACACACACACACACACACACACACACACACACAAATATATCATTAAGCTGACTTGGTCACTTACAGTTGGAAAAGGAATCCCAGGCCATTCTCTATGGAATATTTATCAAAAATTCAAAAGTTGCATGCCCTAGTAACAGTGATGTATGAGAGCGCTGATAGCACTTCCAGATAGCCAAGTATTTCCCTGGTGTGCACTCTGCTTTGCTCTACAGAGAACATCTTGTTCAATTCCGACCACAGTTGTGCATCAAACATTGTGACTGCATCTGACTAAGTAGGATATCAAAGAGCTAAATGTCATCCCCACATCTCTCAGGGAATGTCTGAGCTACGTTCAGTCCTCCTGGAGGCCAAATTCTAATGCCCTATCTCAAGGTTTTGGATTAATTCAGAGGAAGTGTCAACACGTTATCTGAGGAACTCACTTTAAGAAGAACAGGATGGACATTTGTTTGCACTGTTGGCCGCCTTCCCATTCTTACCCTTGTCTCTGCAAATTATCACACACCTGAATCCAGATATCTGGGCAGGGGAAAAGGAGACCTGTCCCAATGTTCCTCAGTTTCCAGCTGAAGCATTGGAAGGACTCATCTCATTCCATCCAAGACCCACATTTCAAAGGCTAAAGAGTGAAAACAGCTTATTAGAGTCAGGGAAATGCAAAGCCTTTCCTCTCTGAAATATTGGAGTGCCGGATGTTGGTGTGCCTAAGCCACTGATGGTGTGAAGGAAAAGAAGCCTGTCAGGATTATCAAATAGCTCCTATTGCTGGTGATTTGAGCTTCTTGGGGCTCTGTTTTTCTTGCTGTTTTTTTTCAGGGAATGGTTGCAAGGCTCCAACAGTGTTGGATATGGAAAGAAAGAACTCAAACATGGCTCTCCAGGCTGCTACCACATTGAGGAAGCTAATCTGCATGGTTTTGTAGCTAATGACCCTGGTGTCTTTTCATGGTGCCCATCACTTTGGGTGGAATACGTGACACTGTGAAAATGCAACAAGTTGCTCAGAGCTGGTGGTGTCAGCTGAGAATGGGCTGTAGAGCTTCCAGGGAGAGCTCATTAAACAAACAAACAGACAAAAACAACCCAGAAGCACCTCAGCGCTTTATTCACTTGATTCTGACAGGAATGAATATCAGGAAACAACACAGAACAGGATTCACTGCACTTGTCAGGAGTTAGTGCCAACTGGAACGGAAAGAACTCTGATATCCTGTTATTCGCAGTGGTGCCGCCCACATCAGTAACATATACCTGACATTGGTTGCTGTTATCACATAGAAATTAGTTATTCTTCTTGGTGAATCTTTTTACTTTCTTGTGGAAGGCTTACCACCACAAAGAGCATTTCATAAGTGAATGGACATGTATTCATGTATTATGTATGTTCACAGAGGAAGTCATCACACTGTAAATGCTTTAGAGATGCTGTTGACTTGGAGACACTCTTGGGGAGAAGTAAGAAGGTTGACTGTATCCAATTCACTGAATGTACAGATTCGGCATTCTACCTGGTGACTCATTTTAACATGCAGAAGCTAATATCACTCTAGAAGACACCATGAAAACTCGTCTTTAAGAAGTATAGCTTGGATAGGGAAGGCTGGGGATGGAATGCAGGTGGGAGAGTGCTTACTGGTCATCGCATGAAGCTGACTTTACACCTTGTCCTACCTAAATCATGTTTGATGACATATACCTGTGATCCCAGAACATGAGATGTAGAAGCAAGAGGGTCAGGAGTCCTGGGTCATCCTATGCTAACTTGTGAGTTTGAGACCAGCCTGGGGTATGTAAGACTGTTTCTAAAAATGAAGGAAAAAAACAACCCCAATGTATCATGAAGTCAAATCATATATACAGTAAATAACAACTTGCAATTGTCAGATATAACAGTACACATTGATTTGGCAGAAAAATGGCAAAATTTACAAGTTGGACGGCCAATAACACCCAATTAAAACCCATGACACACATCAGCAATTTTCATGGGCATAGTGATGAAGAGTCTGCACATACTGCCAGTACACGTGTTTCCTTTACTGCAAAATGGCAGTATTGATTAATTACCAAAAAGGATGTCAACCTCAGCTACTTGTGGTATAATGACTTCTACACCTTGAAAACAGTGGCCATAAATTCGCAGGCCATTTCCTAACAATAAAGTGAATGTCTTACTCTCCTGGCCAGCCACCATCGCTATCTGCATAACCACAGCCGAATGTTGGAAACACTGACCTCGTAATTTATTATTTACCATCCTACTACAGAGGTTGCTGTGAGTTTTGTGAAGAAATTAAAGAGAGAAAAACATTTGCAAGCTTCGACAGAGTAAAAGAAAGCCAAAGGAAACCATATTTTTGGGTTTGAAGACAGGGCAGAGAAGCAGAGGAAAGAGGTGGGGGTAGAAGTGGGTCAGCATTTGTTTCTACAGGAATATTGACCAGTGATATGCAAAATGAAAGTCGTGTATGCCCTGTGGAACTTGAAAAGTCCCGAAAGCACTCTGGTCTAGATGAGGATGACTCTCTTTAATTGTGCCTGGCTTATTATGCTTTGGGATGACACCTAATTTTTCCTTACTTTTAAAATTTCTTTATCTCAGTCACCAGAAAGATTTTTGTCTTACAGAATAATCACAAGTCTTCAGGAAACAGCATCAACACTCCTCTTCCTGATGCCCTGGTAGCCAGCCTTGAGCTTCTACTGGGACTTGCTGGGGACTTCCAGAGAAATGGCTTGGAAAAGGTCCATATCTTTATCATTCTTGCTGACCCAGGCTTTGGGAAGATGCCAAAAAGCATGGAGGCCCCACACCTTCCCAAAGGGCCTCAGTGAGAGCACAGAACCTGACACGAATGCTCACCACCAGGAACTGAATGGTGGCACTTTCTCCTAACACAGCATCTAAGTGAAAATAATTTCCACTGGGGACCAAACCCTAAGAATATCCGGAAATGCTCCAAATCATCACAAATTGTTCCTATTTTTCCATGGGAGAGCTTGGCAGATCTGTGCTATGATAGCAAAAACCTTTCCACTAGGCCTATGCCAATTTCAGCTCTAATTCATCAGTAAACAAATTCGTCTGTATTGGGGAAATTCCATTAATCATTTACGTTCTGAGAAAAATACTGTGCAAAGGAGCTGTCAGCATCAGGCAACAACTTTCCATTTGTTACAAAATTAAGAACTTCAGGCCATCAAGTGGTGCCCAGATGCAAATTCATACCCTGGCTGGAGCTACTGGGAATAAATTGAGAAGGATACAGATGCACTTAAGCCCCTGATGTCAGACAAGCCGAGGGATCTTTATCACTCTTGGTAGATGGACAGCCATCATATTGCCCTAGGCTGTAATGACATGGTTTGAGTAAGCCTGATGCTTCCTCCAAGACAATGCACTTCTGTAGAGCTTTGGGGCTTTTAATACCTGTTCTGAAATATATTCTGATGATACAAATACATCAATGTACATTTTCCTTGAATCAAACTGATGTTATTTTCTGGAACATGGTCTCATGGAGCCTATGCTAGCTCCAACCTTGCTCAATAACGGAGGATGCCCTTGAACTTTTGATCTCACTGTTCTGTCTTCCTGAAATAACAGATGTGCACAGGTTTTGCAGTGCTAGGGATGGTATTGAAGATTGCCTTCAAACTAGACAAGCACTCTGTCAGTGGAACCACAACCCTGGCCCCTGACTCAGATTATTATATCACGCGAATAGTATGAGTTCTTCTACCCCCCAAGATGTTCTGTCATTAAGAAGACCAAGGACACAGACAACTCCAGCATCGAGAATTACATGCAAAGACCAACAGGTCTATTTTTCTTTAGGTCTGAGCTGTACATCATTGCGGATAGACTGAAATCCTAAAGGGAAATCTGATACTCAAAATGTACTAGATTTCAGTCCCAGAATCAAGATAGGTTGTGAAAACAATTGTTTGGCCAAGCAAAGGTTGCCAGTAGTCCCTTCCTGGTTTTTTGTGCCATTATAAAAATTTTAAAATAAAGTTGCATGTAAAAGTCTAGAGATGTCCACAGACCCTGGGGCTGGTATATATTGCCTGTGCCTTTCTAGCATCAGACTGTCCAAGTGAAACCACTGTTTCACAAGAAGCTAGCAGAAGAGAAAGCAACTCACATTCTTCTATAGTACAAAAAGAGCATATCCAACGAGCCCTTCTGACTTTCACTTTGTGCTCTTTGCTCTTGGTTGCTTACTCTTGGCAGAGGCTCTTACGCAGCAGAGGACAAACCCACTACAGCAGAATCCTAGAACTTCTAGCAAATGTTTTCCAACTTTAACCTTCTGTAGAAGTGATTTCAAATGGGCTTTTGGGACACTCAATAAAGAAAATGTCTACTTTAAGATGTATAAAACTTGTGAAAGTTGGAGGAAACTCTAGTGTGCTAGTATCTATTTATTTTTTATAATTATGTAGGAGTCTGCCTTGCATTTAGTACTCTTGTTTAGATAATGTTATCGGCATTTTTTGCAAACTTTATGGGCTTTAAAATAAGAAATCATCCTAAAAGAATAACGCTAGCAACCACTTTTCCCCCCCTCAGTGGCCTTCTCTGCAGTTAGAGACATTTTTGATATGTGATAGTTATCAATTATGCCCAAAACAAATTTAATACAAATGTACCCAGAGACCATAATATAATCCCCATGATCTCCTCCGCTTTTCACACTCAAGGTGTTTATGCAACTGTACAGTACTCTATTATACAGTTTAAGAAGTTTAAAAGCATCTTTCTGTTTTCACAGATATACAGAATGCATTGACTATACATGTTTAACTTTCCATTCAGCCTTTAGAGATTAAAAAAAAGGTCACATCAATGACAAATTGTTGCATTGGTGTGTCTCCAATACCACATTTGTGATTTCTGTTTAGAACAAAATAGAGCAGTTCTGTAATGTTTTCACTCTAGGGCCAGCTTTCGTGTGCTCAACTTGCACAAATTGATGATTTGTGTAGGTATGTTTTGGAAGTCATACGAGGTGGATGGGAATGGTAACTATTAAAAGAAGTCATCAGCAGTGCATTCTCTCCCCGACTTTCTGGGATGCCTGTGAGCAGTAGGTAAGTTTCCAGATGAGAGCATGAGCCTTGTCTACAGATGCCCAGCTTCATGGCTACTTCACTGGCCCAAGCACAGATGTCTGGTTTGTATTCCATTTTAGCTTCCGGAACCCTGGCTGCACATATGTCTGATTTTCACATTTCAATCTTAGAGCACAACTTCCTATTATTCCAACTTTTTTTCTCTCATCATAGTACATATACATTGAAACTTCATGGAGAATCCCAGAGCCTGATTCCCATGTTCTTTCAAGCAAATCATTTATGACTGCTCTTCCTTCCGTGCTCAACCTAGAAACTATGGATGACATCTCTGAGCTCCAAGATTTGCCTGGCTTAGACCCATGCAAGTCTTGTGCATGTCATTACAGTCTCAGTGAGCTCATGTGTTTATCAGCTATGCTGAATCTGGAAGATGCTGTTTTCTTGGACTTATCCATCCCCTCCGACTCTCACAATCTTTCTACCTTCTCTTCCACCTAGATGCCCAAGGGATTTGATGAAGACATCATATTTACATCTGAGTGAACCAGAATCTCTGACTCCATGCACTGGAGTCTCTGCAGCTGTGGGTCTCTATATTATTTGTTATCCACCACAAGATGTTTCTTTGATGATGGCTGGATGACACTCTAACCTATGTGTATAGTAATATGGTGTTAAGGGTTGTTTTATTGCTGTGGCTTTAGGAGAATAATGATAAGTTTTGTTCCCTAGGCCCATGGCCTATCTAGTCTCAAGTTCCTGGACTCTTTTATCATTGTCAGGTATAGGTTTCATCTTATAAAGTAGGCCTTAAATCTAATCAAATAGTGGTTGCTTACTCACATAACATTTGTGCCACTATTACACCAACATATATTGCAGGCAGATTGCTGTTGTAGGTCATATGGTTTGTAACTGAGTAATATCAATAATTACTTTCTATTCCAGTAGTGTTCAAAGTACCTTCCAGAACTATAAATGTTCGTTAGTAGAGGTAAAGCTGTTAGCTGGGCACTAGTCATATTTCTCTGTGTTAGATGGCATGGTATCTTGAGAGTGTTAAATATAACCAATAAATAGTCTGTGATGTTTGGAAGGGCTTTTATGGGCCAATGACTGATAATATAATCTACTCCTGGCACTAGAGGCTTTACTTGACGATATAAAATGTCTAGTTGCATCATTCTCTCTCCCAGTATATCATGACTCCATTAAAATTTTTTTAAATATATGTACATATTTTCAGAATATGCTATAGGAATAGGTTTCCATATGTTTTGTCAAAAGGCCTTTAGTGTAAGTTGTCCCTCTACATAGTCTCTTTTTTACCCTGCTCTCCCATCCTCCTTTTCCTCTTTTAGACCTCCTACTCTAGTTTCCCAGGTTATCTCTTCTAGGTGAGAGACTTCATTTGTCTCAGTTTTCCACTTCAGCCTCACCTCAGGCCCCAGGACAGGGCAAGTATGCATTGTTCACTTGTTAGCACATTCTTGGAATCTTTAGTCAAGACAGTTCTCATGGTTCATTATTTTCTTTTTCTTTTTTTTTTAATTAAACATTTTTAAATTTTTCATATACATTTATAGTATTACACATATATACAATAAAGCACCTATAGCAAGAACCACCATGACTCAATCAGGAATTATATAAATGTTACATTCTTAGTGTTTTTGGCTATTTGTATTTGCCAGCCTTGAAGAAAACATCTTTCCTATCTTCATGCATCTAGAATTCTGAACGTAAATCAGTCTCCATCACATATTGTCACTATCAACTTAAAACATCTACTTAGACCTAAAAACATCTTAACCCCTAAATACCTAAGCTTCAGTGTAAAACTAACCTACCTGGCCATCAACACCATCAGAGACTTGAGAAGGAATAAACTTGATTATGTGAATTTGCCGGGAGTGCAGGTTAGTAGCTTTCCAAATGAGAAGATGACGGAGACAGTTTTCTACCTGAATAGTCACCCACAACTTTCTATAGCATTGGAGCATCTTCTTCATCCTTCTGCTCCAATATATCTGACAGACATATTTGTGTGGCTGGAACTATTGAGGACTTGCTTAGCAAGACCCTGTCTTGGCAGAGTTTGGCTGCTGACTTTGCCTGCATCCAAGCTTGTCCCTTTTCAATCAGAGTTCTGTCTGTGGTAGACATGAGGACCTTTTGCCCAGTGGCTTGTTTGCCACATTTGAAGCCATCTCCATCAAGAGGTTCTTTGATGCTCACTATCCTCTTTGAGGTAGGCTGAGTATTGCCAGGAGTTAACCTGTCCTGTTATCAATGAATTTTTAAAGTAATAAAAGCATTTTTAAATGTCATATTCTGCATGTCTCTGATGTTTTTGAAGACCTTATCTAATTATCCTACCTTATCTTTCTATAGAATCATATCTATCGAATGCCACTATCAGTAGAGTTATGATCCTCATCTTGTTTTTATGTACTCCCACTCTTCTCTGTCTCCCCATGCCTCATGTTTTCGAGACTATGCTTCCATGTGACTGAGAAGTCTGTCCCATGTTCCTTTCCACCTTCCAGGATGAGACTGGCGTTCTAGGCTAATAAACCTCTAGGCTACTAGAGGCTAGAATATAAAAGAACTGCTAAGCACAAAGCACTGTAAGATCTCCAGCATAAGATGTCAGGACAGTGTGCATGTTGGTACATACAGATTGGAAGCACACATTGTGATATAAATCCAAAGGCTTCAAGACCCCATGCTTTGTTGCCTGATGGGAAGGCTTTCCTTTAATTACTCCATCCCGAACTCTCAGTCCCTTCAAACTAAAAAGTAAACGTGATTTACCCAAAAGTTACAAAATACAAAAGGAACAAGTCATTTTTCAGGACCTTTGTGTTTTCAATGTGGATGGAGGAAAGAAATTCCAAGACCTTTACCATAATGTTCTACTGGGCACAGGGTTGGGTACCGTCCTGTGATCTCAGCACTGCTGAGGCTTGGAAGGCAGTTTGAATCTCAGACCAAGAACCTGTCCTGAAAACCAAGAGGCAAAGAAACAAACAGAAATGAAGTAGAGGGGCTGGAAAGGTGACTCAGTGGTTAAAAGTATATACTGCTCTTGTAGAGGACCGTAGTTTGGTTCCTAGTACCCATGCCTGGTGTTGCACAGCTACCTGTATATCTAGCTCCAGATTCCCATTTCCCACCTTCTCTGTAGGCACCTGCCATCATCTGCACATCCATCCTCACATATAAACAAAAATAAGGCCATAAAAATAATACAGACAATAACAACAGCCAGAAGAATGGATATTTGAACTGTTAGAAAAGCATTTGAAACACTAAAAAGCTAAGCCCAGGGAGAATCCTCTGGTCAGTCCCTTTTTTTCAATGATGTTTTAAAACTTTTTATTAAAATACGCATAACACAAAATTTATCATCTTAAATGTTTTAAGAGTGCATTTCATTTGTGCTAAGTGTTCTTGTATTGTTACATCATGGATTTCTGGAACATTTTTTTTTTCTACCAGAAAATTGAAAGTTTATACTCATTAACAGTAGTAGCTCCCCAGTTCTGTCTCCAGCCATTGGCACCTACTGTTCTCCTCTTTATTGCTTACTGTGATTTGTGAGTGTAGCCACTCAAGGTGTGCCCTGTAAGTGGAATCATTCTCTCCATCCCTTCTCCCTGCCCCCTTGCTTTCTCTCTCTGTATCTGTGTGTGTGCATGAGAGAGAAGCTTATTCCGTTGCATGTTCTCGAACTTCATCAACTGAGCCCTAGGTATCAGATTATCTCCCCACATAAGACTGATGTACACCTTGAAGATACTGTGAATGTGGGCATGTGGGTGCCCACATATCTCTTCAGTACTTGGCTTTAGTTGTTGGAAGATATATATATATATATATATATATATATATATATATATATATATATATATATATATATAAAAGCAGTACATTCTTGGGCAATGGTAGACATTTTATTTTTACTTTTGAGTAGGTGCTGTACAGTTTTCCATAGTGACTGCACCAGCACCACTTCTCAGTCTTCCTGAGTATCTGGATCAAACTGCCATAATAAACACCAAATGCTGCCAGTATTATACAGTAGACATTTATTTTTCATGGTTCTAGAGTGTGGAGAGGGTAAGGTCAAGGGTCAGAGGAGTTCCATTTCTACTAAGGACTCTCTTCTTAGTTCCCTAGCAGTCCCTTTCTCTGTGTACTTTCATACAGAGGAAGGAAAGAAGACAGGGAAGGAGGAGACGGGATTGTGTCTTATTTTTCTGATAAATCCACTAATCCTATAGACTGCTGACCTCACCCTTATGAATTGTGTTCATTTCACGAAAGCTTTCTCCCTGGAACCATGTGTTTGGACAGAATTACACTGGAGCTAGAGCTTCAGCACATGGCTATGGGAAGACAGAATTCATTTCATTCCTGATGCTCACCAATGTCATGCAGGGAGCTACAGAAAGCTGTGAGTTACCATGTGGGTGTTGGGAATCTAACCCAAGTTCTTAAAAAAAAAAAAAAAAAAAAGCAACCAGTACTTTTAACCACTTAGCTGTCCCTCCTACCTTCTGATTACAATTTTGACTCACTAAGTAGAGAGCTTTTGTGTGTGGTGGGGTGCAGGTGGCTATCAGAAGACTACTTATAAGAATTCATTTTCTCTTCCTACCATGTGGGGACCTAGGGGCTAAACTCAGATCACCAGGCTTGCTGCCAAGTGTCCTTGCCTACTGAGCCACCTTGCTAGCCCAGAAAATGCCTGAATTCTTTATTAATTTGTTTATTATGTATTGTTTTGTTATGTTTTTACCATGACGAGGTCTAGCTATGCAGTTCGGGCTGTTCTCCAACTCACAGCAATCCTCCTGACTTAGGCTACCAATGGCTGAGGTCACAACTGTCTGTCACCATCCCACCTAGTTCAGCATCTCCATCTCACTACCTAAACATCTCTATGCACACACTACATATGACACAGCCTTTTCAAAAGATATAGGTGAGATAAAATATACCAGTTCTCTGTAGCAGGTGGGAGCGAGGCTTCCTGCCTGGTGACCTTGATAATTTCCCATCGCATGGGAGGGGTGCAAGGAGAGGAGATGGTACTGGTGCGGTGCCAGGAGCTCTTGTCATCTAATGGGCATGTGACAGTGATGATCATAAACTTAAGACAGCTATATAAAATAAAACATATGATAGTCTATATGGTCAATGCAATGTAGTGTGTTAAGACTATACTCGGATGTATAAAAAAGAAAGGGAAGACATGACTTGCAGCTACAGAGGGTTTTCATTTATTAATCCCAAGTGCCTGCATTCTCATCTCTTTTGCTCATTAATTTGTTCTTCTTTTTTCATTCTTTCTACAAAATTAGAAAATATCTTATCATACCTATAGACACTCTAGAATGTCTACTGACGTTCACGTCTTCAGCCACATCTGTCAGCTAGTCCCAGATACTTCAGTTATGGAAGACTATAGCATATAATGTTCAAAATCTTAAAAGGAGGTATTGGGTTGATATATTCTCTCTCTCTCTCTCTCTCTCTCTCTCTCTCTCTCTCTCTCTCTCTCTCTCTGTGTGTGTGTGTGTGTGTGTGTGTGTGTTTCTGTCTCTGTCTCTCTATATATGTATGTGTGTATGTGTGTATGCATGTGCACATATGTGCAAGTGCATGTGGAGGCTAGAGGTCAATATTGGGTGTTTTCTCTTTTTTTCACACCCCGATTAGACAAGGATGACACCAGAAGTCTCAGTGGTTCCCCTCTCCCTGCCTCCCCTGTACTGGGATTGCACTCTCATGCTGCTGTGCCTGTCATTTTACATGGGTTCAGGGGATCTTAATTCAGGAGCCCATGCTTGTGTTACAAGCACTTTTTCAACTGAGTCATCTCTTCAGTCTTTCTATTGGATTTTTAATCTTCTCCTGGCTGCAATTAGCTGTAGAAATAGTTCTTCATATGAAGTGCAGAATTTAACAGTGTGCTCTCCTAATGACCCCACTAACACATCACTGGTGTAATTTTCTTAAAAGTGAAGACTGTCAAGTTCTCTTCAGAGACTCTTAGGCATATTGTTCAAAATTAATAATATTTGTATTTTATAATTAAGTTTGTGCTATTCAAAACATATATCACTTGAATGAATCACTTTTAAAAATCACAGTCTTTCCTCGTTTTATAAATGTCATGAAAAAGTAGTTTTTATATAATTTCTTAATGAATAAGCCTAGGTGAAAATATTTCATTTATGTCCATGGAATATTTCTTCCCATAGGAAGTTAGTTATTGGCTCTACTAAAAATTCTTCTTTTCTGAATGGTGAGAAGAATAGCTTCAGAATAATTGCTCCTACTCCCACCCATATCCTCGTGAATTTCATAGTTGTGCTTTTCTTAATATCTGAATAATATCACATTTTATCACTATAGCCTATTATCACTCACCACTCATCAGCTGGCAGATATCTAGGCTTTTCCCCCCATTTCACAGCTGGTGTGAACAGAACAGCAGTGAGCACGGCTGAGCAGGTTGCCTATCGTAAGATGTGCAGTCCTGTGGGTCTTCATTCAGGAGCAGTATACCTGACTCATGGTGGCTTTTTGAAGATTGCCTTGGAGACCTGAAGATGTTAGAGACGCCAGAGCTGTAGGACACCTGCCAAGAAAAGCTGCTAACAGGGGGTGGAACTAACCCAGGGGAAAATGTGTATTACAGTCAACAAAACTGAAATGGGCAATGCAGACACACATATGCAAGCCTCATGTTTTCTCTCATGTCTGAATGTTATCATTGAGTCTTCAAATATGTGCATTCTATTTGAAATACCTAGAGATGTCAAAACTGTAGTAAGTCCCAGTGATAAAGAGGTTAGAGGAAAATAACAGAATAGGAATGGTTAAATTGGGTGGTGTTAGAGGGGTAAGGAAGGAAATATGGAGATGGATAACTAATATTAAAGGTCTTTTGAAAAATTCAAATAGGAACCTTCCACCATAGAAGTTTCTTAGATACATGCACACATACACACACACACACACACACACACACACACAGAGAGAGAGAGAGAGAGAGAGAGAGAGAGAGAGAGAGAGAGAGAGAGAGAGAGAGAGAGAGTAGAATTACCCTACAGTATGGGAGGAGCAATACCCCAAATAAAACAATTTATGCTGGCAAATAAAAAACACAGAGACAGGAATGGTGTCTTAGTTTGACTTTTATTACTGTAACAAGACAGCGTGACTATAGCAGCTCCTATAAAGGAAAGCGTTGAGCTGGGTCTGGCTTATACTATCAGACGTTTAGTCCACTATCACCATGGTGGGGAGCAAGCAGCAGACATGCTGCTGGAGAGTGAGCTGAGCGCTCTACACATTTACCCGCAGGCAGCAGGAGGAGATTGTGACGCACTGGCCAGACTTGAGCTTCTAAGAACTCAGAACCCACCTCCACAGTGACACACTTCCTCCAACAAGACCACGCCTACTCTAACAAGGCCGCACCTCCTAATAGTGTCACTCCCTAATAGTGTCACTCCCTAATAGTGTCACTCCCTATGGCCAAGTATTCAACCATATGAATGTATGGGGGCCATTTCTATTCAAATCACCACAAATGAGTCACCTCTTTTTGAGTTCTTGGCCAATGGGTTAGCATAGACATCCAAGCAATAAAGGCTACTTCTCATACACTAGGCTGTCCCCCAGAACTTGATGGGAGATCTTATTGTTGAAGGTACCACGTATTTTAGTCACAGAGCAGAAAAAAAAAAAATCAATGTGATACTGAACTGGAGGTTTCATCTTTACTTGGAAGACATTTCAAAGTGTATGGTGGGAAAGGATGGGAGGGAGGGGAGGAACTGAGACTGGGTGAATGTATTTAAAAAATTTGTTATATAAAACTCTCAAATAATTAAGCAAATATTGCTTAAAATAGAGATTCACATCAAAATCCTCAGTAGAAGAACCTTGCACAGTGACCCTCCAGTGAGGCAAATGGCCCCTTCTGTCCTCATTATTTCCCACAATCCTCTTTAACTCACAGCAGTTTCTCCACTGTGTGATAGGGGTAGGGCCTGTCTCTGTCTTTTCTGATCCAATGTGACTTTTCTAATCTTATTTCACCTCTTGCTAAATGATCAATAGCTAATTAAAGTTGTGCGTCTCCAGGAGCACAGGTTCCCTGTGATAACCAGCTTCGCCAAGCATGTCTCTTTCATATACAGTATGTAAGGGGCACTCGGACAGGTTTATTTATATCTCAGTTTGGGCTGAGTCCTCCTCCTCCCAGCAGCAGCAACCACCAAGCCCACATCCGGAGACAAGAAGTGAGGCTTTCATTCAGGACTTGCAAAGAATATGCACAAAGGCTAATTTGAAGCTCTCCTAACTTCATCAGTTACCCCAAATATTAACACTGGTTTAAGGGGTTGGGAGGTTGAAGTGGGACATGTGACTTAGCTATATAAATAAGCAAAATAAAAACTGAGTGGAAAAATTTAAAGAATATGGTATGTATTCACTAGTTAAAGAGGGATGAGAGTGTGCTGGGAGCTTGATGCACTTACATTATTCAGGAAGGGAAAGGGCATGTGAGGTCTTTGTTAATGGTTTCTATGGGGCCAGGTGTAGACAGAGTACCATCCTAAGAGGCAAGTTAGCCTTTCCCAGATGAATTACCTGGGGGGAATGCTGATCCAATGTTAAATAAAGCAAAGTAGCCAATGAATACTTAGGTGGATACCTGGGTGGAAATATGTCAATCTCTGCTGGAAAACATAGAATCTACTGTATAGGCTGATAAAGTAGAGACTGACAGGAGAATCCCCAGTATCACCCAAACTAAAGAATTGGCTTTCATGACTCTTCACAACCCAAAACTTTAACTCAAAATGGCTGCTATGGTCAGAGGAAACCTAGGCCAAATCACATTTCTGCCTCTATGGAGGACACTGTAGCTCTGGACCCAGGGGAGGACATTATGACTGTGTCAGCTTCCCGTCAGCCCTTTCCCACGAGGCCACTGGAGCCTTGGAATGGAAGGGAGATGGTTTTCACTCAATGTGACTGAACAGCCACACTGATACCCAAAGCAATAGTACTTAAATCTCAAAGTTTAGAGGAGAGTTTTCACATCTGAAAACCACAAGGTATCAAGCTAGCTCTTAATTAAGGAGATCAGAGAAAGCAAACATCACTGAGTGGGTCAGAGGGGCGAGAGGGGCAGGGACGGTGTGGGAAATGGAGAGCTTTCTCATTGGCTTCAGGGAGGTCAGTGTGGCCACAAGGGCTGTTATGACGCAGGGCTTACATTGCTCCATCAAAAATAGTTACCCCAACAGACAACAATGATAATATTTGATATGAAAATTCTGTCAATTACTAGTCATTATGGTTAGGGCTGTCAGCTTGAGAGGATCTAAAGCACCCACACCTGCAGCCACCGTGATGGATTGAATCCAGGAACGGTGGGCCAGAAGAAGTTGATTTTGTTAGGGCCTGGTATCACAGCATGAAGAAAAGAAGCTGAGACCATCCTGTTATATTTTGCTCAGGGGATTTTTTTTTTACACGTGATGCATTTTTACAAATGTCTGCATGACAGGTAACTACTTAAGGAAGTTGTTCAAGATTGACACCTCATCAGTAATTCCAGTGTGTTCTCTAAATGTATTGTACATCCTTGTCCTGTGCTCAGCTGGGGGGAAGAAAAGCTACAAGTACATGAACTTTTCACAAGGGTAAAGGGGGCTCTTGTGTCTATTCTATTGCCCTTTTGAACATCGTATTCATGGACACAGTGAAGACAGCAGAGATTCGTTTGTGCAATAAAGTCTCCAGGCAATCACTGGCAAAGCTCTAATTACATTTTTCTTCCTTGTCCACCAGGCCAAATTCCCTTGCCACAGCACGTATAGATAGACCGATTGCACTCACACTAGCATCTTGGACACTGTCCATAAAGAATGGTTTTCTAAGTCATGATGGGTCCCTGCCTTTTATATCTCAAGAACTAGCCAATTAGATTTACTTATAATGTGAAAACATGACGCTATACAGTAATGGTAAATGAATGAAGAAATACTGAATATATAGAAACAAATAGGCTGTGTTTTCTAAAGCTGTCTGATTAATCCAGCGTCCTTAGACATTTTTATGACAATGGTAATTATTAATGAGGCATTGCCATTTCTGTACCAATAAAGTTGGTATTTAATACAAGTGATGGGACAACAACTGAGTTGTAATCTGAATAAATTAATTAAATTAAAAAGTAGAAAAATACCAAAAAATAAACAAAAATAAAAAGATTTACATACTAAATAAAATAAAACTATGATTATCTATTCATTTATTTACATACACTCTAGTTCTGGGGAGCAGACACTTGGCTTTGTACATTCTAGATACTCACTCTGCCACTGAAATATGCCTGAGTAGCATAATGAAATGTAAGATATATTAGAACAAAATTACTTCTTTTTCCTTGAAAAATCTAAGGCTCCAATTTCAACCTTTGATGCCACCGTACACCATAATCCAGCCCTTTCTAAGACAGTATCATCAGCCACAGGAAACTTATTGTTGGCTTTTCTAAAACAGGCAGTAGCCAAATGGGTAATGAAGAAGACAGCCATAGGGTCTCGCTGGCTACTTTGTACCCCAATAGTGGAGTCAGAAAAGGAAACCAGTGATCAAGATAGAATCAGAGGTGCTTGGTTTAATGCAGAGGTAGTCTGAACGTGTGCAACCTAAGCTTTTGGAGATATAACTAAGGGATCTCCCTTAAAGGAAGGTTGGTAGTATGCGTGGGGTGGGCTGGGTGTATATTGCAGAGACATTTATGTGGGCTTGTGTGTGTTGGTTGAAATTGTGCACAGGACTGTAAAAGAGGGAACATTAAGTATGAAGATGTAATGCCAAAAGCAGGGAGCTAAAGGGAGACCACTAACGATGACAAGACTTTATTCTATTTCTTTGCTTTGTTTGTTTGTTTATTCATTTTACAGCCTGATCCCAGCCTTCTTTATCCTCTCCTCCCAGTTCCACACTCATGCCCCCTCCCCTTATTGACCCCTTTTCCTTCTCAGAGAAGAGGAGGACCCCAGGGGGTACCAAGCCACCCTGGCATCTCAAGTTGCAGCAGGACTAAACACATCTTCTTGTACTGAGACCTGACAAGGCAGCCCAGCTAGCGGGAAGGGATCCAAAGGCATGCAGTACAGTCAGAGACAGCCCCTACTCCCACTGTTAGGAGACCCATGTGTGGAGGAACATGCACGACTGCTAATATGTGTAGGGGATCTAGGTCTAGCCCATACGTCCTCTTTGGTTGGTAGTTCAGTCTCTGTGAAGCCCCATGGGCCCAGGTTAAGTGATCCTGTACCTCTTCTTATGGTGTCCTTGACCCCTTCAGCTCTCAGAAGACAGTTATGCTAGGCTCCTGTATGCAAGCACAGCAGAGTATCCTTAGTAGTGTCAGGGCTTGGCTCTCTCCCATAGGATGGTGGCAACTTGAGACTCCTTAACCCCTGATGCTAGGAGTCTTAGCTAGAGTCTCCCACATAGACTCCTGGAAGCTTCCCCTGTCCCAGAGCTGTCTCCCACTGAATTCCATTCTCTCTCCCTGTCCTCCTCACCCAACCCTGCTCTTCCATTTACCCTCCCTATTCATGTTACCCTTCCCTACTCCCTCTCCTATCCAGTTCACTCCCTCCATTTACTCCAGAGGTGTATTTTATTTCCTCTTCTGAATGAGATTCAAGCATCCCCCTTTTGGCTTTCCTTGGGTTCTTTGGGTCTGTGGAGTGTAGCATCATTATCCTGTACTTTAATGGCTAATATACACTTAAAAGTGAGTATATGCCATGTATGTCTTTCTGGGTCTGGGTTATCTCACTCAGGATGATCTTTTCTAGTTCCATCCATTTGCCTGCAAATTGTATTATGCCTTTGTTTTTTAATAGCTGAGTGGTATTCAATTGTGTAAATGTATCACACTTTTTTATCCATTCTTCTGTGAGCAACATCTAGGTTGTTTCCAGTTTCTGGCTTTTATAAAGTTAAAAAACAAAGGGATAGGAAAGGAAAGAAGGAAAAGAGAGAAAGGGGCTCTGCCAGCATCCATTGGGGATCCAGTGGTGTGAGTAAGCTCAGTGGTGGTCAATGGACTCTCTGGACACATCTTACATTATTTCTTTAAGAAATTCTTGAAGATGAAATCATATTAACATTAAAGTTGAATTTCCTTTGGTCCAGACATACTTTTATATAGAGACACCAATTTGTATGTAAAGGTTATACAGTCTTTCTGCTTATATACTTCAGGTGCTAACTTCGAGAAATAAATTGCAACGTCAGCTGCTATTCATGTCTATACTGACCAAACTGAACAACAGCTTTTGAGGTCCTTGGTGGATGGACTATATGAGCTATTATATGTATGCTTATACTTGAAGGTTTTAGCCAACATCATTCATTCATTGTGGAGGATACATGCAAAGACACCACCTAATGGCCTGTGGGTAAAAAGTGAGAATATCACAATGGAAAAACAAACAAACAAACTAAGGTGCGTATGTTTTATTTTTTTATTTGAAAAAAAAAAGTAAACATATATAGAGCTTATGAAAACATAGTGATGATCTCTTTTATTCTTTACCTAATTTTCCTGAATAGTATATTACACAAATATAGTACAATAAACAAATAATAATATACATTCTTCTTATATTATTAATATAATAATAAACAAAATATAACATGTTTTCATTAACAAAACCTCAAATCATGTCTTTTTATAGACATGCTTCATTGCCTCTTCTTGATTCCTTCCATAGGAACAACAAATTTATATTAACTTCATATAGAACTGCATACATGTGGAATCAGATACTCTGCAATCTTTTTAAATTGATACAGTTCTCTGCATATGCAAGCATTAGTTCATCCCTTTTCATTATGCAGTAATGTTCCATTATGTGGATATACCACAATTAGTTTAGCCACTCATTCTTTGAAGAGTAATTGGGTTGCTTCTAATTTCAGTCGACTAAGAGACACTTGTTACAGATATTTGTGTGCAGTTCTCTCTCTCTCTCTCTCTCTCTCTCTCTCTCTCTCTCTCTCTCTCTCTCTCTCTCTCTCTCTCTCTCTCTCTGTGTGTGTGTGTGTGTGTGTGTGTGTGTGTGCATACATAGCCTTTCTTACTATTTCTGGTACATGTGTTGAAGAATGCTGTTGACAACATATTTAGCTTTTACATAAACTGCCAATCTGTTTTCCAAAGTGGCTATACTATCTTATATTCACACCATCAGTGTTTGGGTGATGGAGTTTCTTCCCACTGCTGTTGCCAGTGTTTTCTGTGATGTATACATGCATACATATGTACATATATAATTTAGTCATTCTGTTATATGTATAGCAACAATCCTGTGATTATGATCTACACTCATCTGAAGTCTGACCTTAATAATTTATTTTTGTGTGTTTATATGTCATCAGTACATTGTTGTAGGTAAAATGTCTTTTTTTATTTGAGAGTCCCCTGCCATTTCCTAAATTGTTCAGCATTATTAAGAACAACTCAGATTTAAGACAATGTACTGAATCTAGATGCCAGTCATTTGTCAGCTTGCAAACATTTTCGCCCAGATTTAAATTTGTTCTTTCACCATTTTAAAAATGTATTTAAAAATGTTAATTCACTTTATTATAAAAAACTTGAAAACAACTACAAAAATTGTACATTCAAATTAACTAGACCCCCCAAAACATACACTTATTTTTATTTGCATGTGTATGTCTGAGTGTATGCTGCAGTGAGAATTTTGTAATTTTGGTTTCTTAAAAAAAAAAAAAAAACACACAGAAATGTTGTGGAAACATTTTCCCCCTAAATCTCAGGTGTGGGATGTGGGAGTGCTTCAACTTGTCCACAGTCGCTTGTTATGATTTACCTTCTGCTCTGGCAGGGACTTGATTTTGCCAGCTGCAGACAGCTTCTGAAAGTATATGACACTTAGAATTCTGTAGACTCTTGAGAGGGTATATAAATGCTAGAGCTCCAAGGCAGTCAGTGGCTCCTCCTCCTCCTCCTCCTGCTCCTCCTCCGGCTGCTACTGTTTCTGTTGTTATCGTTGGTTGCTGTTTGTAAAGTGGTCATATGCAGAGAAATGGATTGAATATACTGACAGTAAAGCTCAAACCGCCTCAAGGAATTTGACACCCCTAGGAAGTAGCTTAACAACATTAATGCCCCACCTTCCCTTCTAATTTTCTTTCTCTCCTACCCAGCATTGGAAGGGTGGACTAAGGTTTGAGAAGTGTGATAGAAAAAAAGGAACCCACAAAGTAGCCAAAGTCAAGCCACAATATGTGAAATGTAAACAGGTGTCTGTAAAAAGCAGAGGAAGGCATCATCTGTTGGACCCCAGGATGTGAAATTACATGCAATTGTGAGGTGCCTTACACGGGAGTTAGGAAAAACCTGGATCCTTTGGAAAACACTCTCAATTGCTAAGACATCTCTCTATCCAGCCCTCCCCATAGCCCTACCTGGTTTCTCATCTTAATAGCATGTTTCAAAATTTTAATATAAGTGACATCAAATTGATCAGTGTTTTTCTTTGGTGAAAGCACCGAAGATTGATAGGCTCCTGAAAGATATTTAATTTCTGCCTTATTATTCCAAACAAAGATTTTAGATTCTAAACTATTTTAATAACAGGTGCAGAAGAAAGAAATAAGAATTGGAAAAGGTGAAAAACTGCAAATATTAAATTAAAAAGAATTATTTTAGAATAGATAAATGATTTTAGATCTGAGGAAGGGACTTGAGTCAAAGTAGAAAGACTAAAGAATATATACACATAGTAACAAAGTAAAAACGTCAGAGAGTGCAAACCAAGAATCTTATTTTTTGTTTCTCAAAAAATAAAAAATAAATAAAAAGAGAGACTGAAGCAATTCAAGATAAAGTATAAACATATTGAACACAGGCAAAAAAGATGGAACCATATCTGCAACAAATGGTCCTTTATATTGCTTAAGTAATTAATACAACAGGACATTGCAAATTTATAGATTATGTGACAAGCCCCTGGAATACAAGAGAAATATTTTAAACTATGTAACATAATAATATTTCATGGAGAAGAGAATAATAACTTTGAATGTGGAATACCAGGGGAGATGTTAGAAAAATTGCAGAAATGTTAAAAAAATTTTAAACACCAAATTGGACATGGTGGTATACACCTGTAATCCTAGCACTCAGGGAGGCAGAAGCAGGCAGACCTCTGTGAGTTCGAGGCTAGCTTGGTCTACAAAGTGAATCCAGGACAGCCAAGGCTACACAGAGAAACCCTCTCTCAAAACAAACAAAAACAAAACAAAACAAAAGGATCTTGATCAAGTTAAAGTCATTTATATGAGATATAAATTGCATTATTATTTTTTTCTAAGACAAATGCTTATCACAGAAGAAAGATAGAGTAACTTATTTGAAACATACACAGAGATGGTAGATTAGACAAATGGTCCTTTGTCCAGGAAAATAAGTTTTGATGTATAAAAGATGTGGACCAATTTATGTCATACAAAAATGTAGGAAGCACTATTTCCATGAATTACCAAAACTGAGCTCTCTCCATCTAAAGGATTTATGTCGACACTGGTGCAGGCCTGATGGAAAGACTTAATATTGCAGTTCTTTCATAACTCTCCCTGAACAGGAAGGCAGGAAGCATGCTACCCCATGGCTGTTTGTTCTGGGCAGAGCACCACTATGGGAACCACGTGTACAAATGGGGTGTGTGAGGGGAGTGGGGCACGTAATGCATGAGCGCAGCTTTAGTGCTATTCTTTTGAGAGAACTGTTTGTACAATACAGGATAAAACCAGTGAGTTGATATGTGATATCCCAATTCCAGCGCGGTCTGTCCTCCTTGAGATACAGAACTCTTGGTGTAGAAGGAAGATAACAAAGATGCAATTGAGACCAGGATAAAAGAGGGTGCACGCTCATAACCCCAGCACTTGGGACGCTGAGGCAGGAGGATCACACTTTTGATGCTTGCTAAGCTTCCGCTGCATACGTGCAGAGAAAGGGAAGAGGGGTAGGTTAAATGGAATAGGGGAAGACCTTGCAGGGTTGGATATTGATTACAGTGATGAATAGGAGCTAAAGATGCACTTTATTTAAAGTGAGCCCCACACCCGCCACCCTCTCATCCACCCAGCTGGCCTACTCCCACCCACTGCGAAGAGGTGGCCATCCTTCGCTGGGCAGTTCTTTCTAATACATGGGTAGCTCGATCTCGCTGTACTTTTCTGTAGGTTTCTAAAGCAAATTATCACAAACTGGAGTTTTAAAAATAGAGATGTGTTCTCTCACAGTTCTGGGAACCAGAAGGGCCAGAAAAAAGTGCCAGCAGAGTTAGTTTCTGGGCAGGGTCTCTTCCTGCTTGCTGACAGCCACTATTCACACACTGCCCTCACAGGGGCTTCCAGAAAAAGAGAGATCCCTTGTGTCTGATCCTCTTATGTTAAGGACATGCGTGCTAGTGTATTTATCATTGTGTATTATGCATTATGCATTGTTATGCTCAGGACTCCACCCTTATGACCTTATTTGAACTTAGCTGCTTCCTAAGCAGCCCGTTCATTAAGAGTGTCCTGCTGAGGCTATGGCTTCATTATGAACACCGAGTGGACACGGTTCAGTTTATGACACCATTCAGTTTATAACACCCACTCACCCACTGAGAAGAGAGTTGAATGAATACATATTTGAAGAGAGAAATATAAAATATAAGTCATAGAAATTCTACAATAGCAGATAGCGTGGAAACTGGGGGTTATTATTAACTATCACTAAAATATGAAAAGCAGAAATACGTATTAAAGTGCTCCCACTACTAAATGTGAAAAATTGAGCTACTGACAGGTGATGGCTCCTGGTAAGAGGAGACCCCAGTGTTCCGTAAAGGTGGGGACCTTGGTAGGTCCACTATATTTTGGTGGGTGGCCATATGCCCATGAGCATAAGTGCATCATGAATTGAACTCAGTGGCATATATATGAGGACACGATGTTAGAGGGTCATGAGGAAACAGAGAGTGGCTCCAGGAGGACTTGGGAGAAGGATTGGAGGCTGAACATGATTAAAATACATGTATATAGTACTGTTTATATATATATGTTAAAATGGAACTTGAATGAAGGTACCTTGAATGGGTAAGCAATGCTACTTCTGAAAGACATGGGTTATTGAATGAAAATTGCAGTGTCAAGTGTGGGATAGCTCTCTCTGAGTTATTGGTCAGGGAGGAACTAGACGTCTACTGCAGCCTATTTCTGGGTTGGTTTTTCATCATAACTAGTCAGCAAATTTCTATTGCTGAAGATGCCACCTCATGCTTTCGATGCAGAGAATAAAGGAATCAGGCTGGAATGGATGAAAGCTTACTTCCCGCTGGCTGGATTTCATAGTTCTAGAGTTGAAAGCTGCTGGGAAGAAAAACCTACTGTTATTTTGCTAAATAATCACACCATCAAACTCTTGTCTAAATATTCACGTTCATGTCTGTAGACCTGGCCTACTCTTAGCCTTAACCAGGGAAGCTTCTTTTTTGTAGTGGGGTAGTGGTTAATGTAGAGACTGATAACTTGTCAGAGTGATGCAACTCGGTGATTGTGAGTGTTTAGAACCAAAGGGGACATCTATATCAATCCCTTTCCTCCCCCAAGGCTCCAGTACACATTATAGAAGAAAGTATAAATGTCACAAGTGTTAAAGTGTGAGGAGAAGCGCTAAGAAATGCTTTGTTCAGGACACGGCATGGACATTGCACTTATGAACCTACAACAGCTGTTGTTGCCTGAATAAGACCAAGGCAGTCAAACTTATAGCATGGATGGGGTGTGCTCATGAAATCCCACTCCTAGTTGAGGATCTATTTTAATGTCAACTGGTGAAGAGATTGTGACCACTTATAAGCTGTTCATACTCCGGAGTACGATCCCACATCTATGGGGGTAAGGGCATGTCCTAACAGAATACACACACACACACACACACACACACACACACACACACACACACACACGTGTGTGGATATGAGATTAGGAAGGATAAATGTGGTTTAGGGTACTGGGGAAATTCGAAGAAGATTGTAGGGGATGGCTATGGTTTTCTGTTTGCTTTTGTTTCTCCTTGTAGCCTTGGTTGTCCTGGACTCACTTTGTAGATCAGGCTGGCCTCAAACTCACAGAGATCTACCTGCCTCTGCTGCCCTGAGTGCTGGGACTACAGGCATGTGCCACCACATCCTATTGTATATATATGAAATTCTTCAAGAACAAATTAAGAAAAGTTTTGAAAAGAAAAAGAGACGGGTAGAGAGAAATAATCCACAGGCTAATGTAAATTTAAAAGATATCAAGTATGAGAGAAGATTAAACCATGTAGTGTATGGAGACACTCACCTGGATGCTGACATATAAAGAAAGGTAAATCTGTGTTAACATCAGCCAGAGATGTGGTCATGGAATGCTGAATTGGGGCCGTTGCTGGGTCTGGGCGTCAGAGGATTGTTCTGTGGTAATGAGGTTCTATTTCTTTACCATGACTATAATTACAAGGCTATAGACGTGTAAACAAATTATTAAGCTATAAAACTGTTTTGTGTGGTTTTCTATTTGTATTTTAACAATAACATTAGATTTTCTATAATAAGAAGGGATGATAAGCTCATGTACATTAAAGAGAGAAGCATTCTAGTGTGTAAACCGATAGTCCCATAGTCATGCGCATGAGGTTCTCTAGCTTTGAACCCTTCATCCCGCTCATCCTCTCAGTGAAGATGGAGCAAGAATGCTCATGATGCTTAAATGAGGTAAACTATGGCAAATGCTTGTGTATGATATTAGAGAAGATCTTGAACAGCAACAATTACTGTTATTAACTCACTGGTGCCAATCAAGGGCAGCAAGGAGGTAGAGTCCAAAAGACAGAAAAACAACTGAAGAGAAAGTAAAAATGGAAGGAAGTTTTTTTAAAAAACGAATCAGTGAGTAAATTATCCAAGAGGAAAAAAAAGAAAAAAAGAAAATTTAAAAGCCCTGGCCAGAGAAGATGGGCCAGTAATTAACAATTTTGTTGAATATGCATGAAGACCTGAGTTTGGATGCCCAGTATCCATGTCAAAGATGAGTATGGCAGAGAATCTGCAGCTCAGCTCTAACAGGAATGGAGACACAAGCAGCACCCCAGAGCTTGCTGGCTCACCAGCCTAGCCTTGGAAAGAGGAGCACATGTTCAATAATAGGCTCTCAATGGGATAAGGCGGGAGTGGTAGAAAGGGCACCTGACATCCACATCTGGCCTCTCCATGTGTGCTCAAAGGTGCATCCCTCCACCCACAACACATGTTCAGAATCTCCTCAGAGGGAGTGAAGAGTGAAGGAAGCAGACAAGCATCTGAGTATGGCATTGCTCATGGTGATGCATTGTGAGAGTTCCTGTGGAGCACTCTCGAGCATCCTACAAAAGGCTGGGTCTTGCGTAGACCCCAGAGAGACTTTGTCTACATCACTGTGCCACTAACAGCTGACTTCATGAATATTCTCTGGTCCTTAAGGCTGAACAGGCGGCAATGACAGAGTAAGGGCCTGTGTTTTCCAACCGGAGACATGCCATACTCTACTAGACCCCGAATGTATTAATCTGAACCCTTCCTTGGCCACAGCCAGGGGCTCTTTTCAATGCTTTTGTTTATTGTGTGGGATAAAGAGCCTTCTACTGACTGGGGGGATTCGTTACGTAGTTAAGCATTTATTGGAAGGTGTGCAAATTCTCCACTTTCCTCACTCCTATACTTACTAGTCATCTAAACACAACCTGAAAATTTATTATGAGGCATTAAAAAAATTCCTGCTTTCAAAACTACTAATGCTGATGGGCTTCTGGGCTGATCATGTGATAAACTACGGATATTTGCCAGAAGGAAAAGGCATGTGTGGTTTCACTCTTCATTAAATGCTTTGTCTTATGGATTCTTCTAGAAAGAGAGTTGAATTGCATGCTTCAAATGTCTTCATTTCAGAAGCATGGAGCTCAAGGTCAAAGGAGCCATTTGCTCTGGCTTAACACGGGTGAGTGTCATGAGGAACAGATCTGACATATTTAAATAAAACATTCTAATAGCATGTTCTGGCCTTGGAGGCCTCAGGCAGCATACGTATTTGTTAGACACTGGGGCTTAATTACTCTCATAAATGAATTATACCAATTTCAATTTAAAACCGTAAGTGTTACAGTTGAACTGGGGTCAAATTAAACTTTCTGTCAATTACGCAGATTACCTAAGCAATTATGTAAATTGTTAATAAATTCTTAAGTGATGTGGAATTTTTTTTGAGAAAAATATCTGTTTTAAGCCAAGGAGGTCTAGCACTTAGAGAGCATGGGTCCCCAGGGAAGGAATCGCAGTTCTCTGACTCCGTCTCAGGAGGTCTCTTGGCGCCATGTGCTGTGACAGTTAAAGCTGGGAAGTAGCATGTTTTCTTCTTTGGAACTTCCATCCCCTTGTTGTGGAGGCATGCATTTGTTAGTGCAGACAAGGAGGATGGAGACGCGAGGATTAAGTGCCGATCATTCAACCAGGGTGATGATTGCTTTAAAATTATCAACGAGCATCCATACTCCTCTTTCGGTCACTTTTAGAGTACTTTGGTCACTGCTTACTTGCCTTTAGATGGCACAAAAAAGAGTATGACAATAAAGCTCAGGGGTGGAAGCCAAGCCTGGGACCCCCTCTGATACTATATTCATTGCTGTCTTCATAAGCCTGTCTGTCTCTCCTTCCCTCGTCTTTAACAGCCTGGGTTGCAATGTATTATCCTACAAGGCTTCTTTTAATCACACTCCCTTCCCCAGACAAAGAAAGAGATCCTGTTTTCACTGAAGAAATATTTGAAAAACAACAAGAAGATTAAATTTCTAGTTAAAGAAAAAACCAATTCCTTTGCATCGTTTTCATTTTTCACATTATAAAAGGAAACAACCCATGTGCCACAAGCTGCCATGTTGGAAACTTCCAGTGGGTGTGCATTCACTCTAATCTTTTAAATGTTCAAGACATAAGTATTTGCTTATTGCCTTGGTTTTCAGGTTTTTTTTAAATGTAGTGTTTAAACATCCTTTTTGACATATAGATGTCTTTTCAACATATAGATGTCTGCTCATGCCGCCAAGGAAAAGCAGCCTAAGACCTCACAGAGGACTAGAGTTTACCCTTTATGGGGTGTGGGACCAACAACCAATAAAATAGATCCCGGACATATGAATGTGTTGTGACGTCATGGTGCTTTGGTACTTGGCAATAAGAGTCAGTCTGTCCTCCATGATGCCTTTGATTTTTTTTTTCTCCTGTCTCTCTACAAAGCTATATCATGTATCTGGACAGCTTCCAGATGCAGAGAGGCTTATCATCACGGTGGATTTCTAGGGGTAAAAACCCACATCTCTTCGCTTCTCTTCAGCATCAGCTATGAGCCTAGTATAGTAGCTGTAATTGGGGTACTAAGACCGTGACCTTTCATGTAATTATTGTTTTCCCTTTCAAAGTGTTGATGGAAGAGGTTTACAAGAGTCTGAATAGAAATGCCAAAATAATCTTGAGTTTGGAAGGGGCTGTTCCACCTACATGCCATCAATCATGATGCAGCGTGTTGGAACCCAGCCGAGACATTTGTGATGCTCACCTCTGACTAATTGAAACCCTAATAAAGGCACAACCCCTGACCTTGGTCCTGTGAGGCTCCTACCTTATGTAAATTAACATGGGAACATGAGTTATGAAACGTACGACATATCAAAAAGGAAAGCGCCTGATGAGGCAGAATCTGCATATTGATGAGATGAATGAGAGAATTCAATGAATGCTAAATTACGGGTCTGCAGAGGGCTGCCTTTGTGAGAATCTGCATGTCCCTATCTGTAAACTCCAGGGTATTCAGGAGAAAGCATGGGGGCAGGTGTACCTGGAAAACCTTCCTTTTCTTTTCTATCTTAAAAAAAATTCTTTGTGATACAGAGGAGAGACTTTATAAAATATTAGATGAAAAGATGGCTTTCAAATGGTGCTTGCTTTGTGGCAACTCCCTTCCTGGCTCTTCTGCATACTTAAAAGTCACCACCTTGAGCAGGTTGCTTGCTTTTAAAAAGACATCGCACCCTTCGCAGTTCCAACTCAGAGCGACCAGCCCTGCATTTTGAAACGTCTTATTGTCAGCCCCATAAGCGTTTCTGTGAAGGCAAGCAAAGTCAGACAAAGCCCCCCAGATTTATTTTTTTTCTAATCCATCCGACAACAATGCATGGTGAGCACCTTCTCTGGCCCTGGTTTCAGGGCTATATATGACTGTAGACAGAAAGCTATTTCAAGCATTGAAAACAGCCTTATTACCCTGCCATTTTTACGCAGACTTTTTTTTCCCTCCCTTCCCCATGACATTAGAGAGTCCGAAGTGACATACATTTTTTATAGCTTCATAAAGTCGTCTCCTGACCGGGTCACCCTTCTCATAACTAGGGAGCAGAACGCTTGAAAAAATCCATTCATCACCGTGAAAGCAGCCTCTGTCTGCGGGTTCCAATATGCACAGCCTGGCGAGAGGCAGCTTAGCGCAAATGCTAACTTACTCCTTTGCTAATGCCAAGTGACCCGCTCGCATCCGTCAGCACCATGAGGGGGACACAGAGGGCACTGTGGCTGTCTGTATCTGCAGACACCCCTCTCCAGATAGCCCTGCACCAAGCCTCCATGCTAAATGTACTGAACATACTCAAAAATTAGTTTTATATTTATACTAATTAAATATTCAATTAAACAAAGATAAAATTATGAAGGAAAATTTGTTCTTGCCTAATGGACTATAGCCCATTTATTACTTTTTTTTTTCCAGACACACCATTAGAGTCCCAGTAAAAAGTGCTGAAACTGTTAGCCATAGCTTTATTTCTTAAAAAAAAAAAAAAAAATTCCCCCTACATGCTTTGTTTAGACATCTAGTCTCAGAGTGACCCATCATCACATGGCGGGTGGCTCAAAGAAGGTAGGAAATGGCACAGACAAGGGGAAAATGGTTTCCTTTATATTTCTTGTGACAGGTAGCAGCTCCATCCTCTGAAACAGAAGTCTGTTCAAGGGAATCATTCCTGAATTGTATGGTGTGAGTCAGAAATGTGCAAGATTTGAGGACTGGAAAGCTCTGTATTTGCAATGGATTTCAGCTGTTAAAAACTAAGTCTTCTAATAGGTATGACCAGCCTGCAGGTCAAAAGAGTCACCCAACAAGACAGAGTGGCTCTTCTCCCAAGGATTTGGTGTCAGAAACATACATTCTGAGGGCCTGCTGGAAGCCTACTGGTCTCAGAAACAGACGCAATAGCCTGTTACCCAGACTATTGGTCTTAGAACATTGTACCCAATTTGAAATAAATAGAAATTAACACTTATCAGATGGTCCAGGAATGTGTTTGTTTTGGGTGTTATTGCTCTCATGAAACTAAATATAAACATATATCTATGTTTACATTGACACGCTGTCTCAGTTTCTTTTATTTTGTTGTGAAGAGACCTCATGACCAAGGCAAATTACAGAAAAAGCATGTATTGGGGCTCACAGTTCCAGAGAATTAGACTCCGTGACCATCATGTGTGGGCATATGGTTGTAGGTAGGCAGATACGGCCATGGAGCTGTAGCTGAGAGTTTATTTTTGATTCAAAAGCACGAGTCAGAGCAAGAGAGGAAAGAGCTACTGGGAATGGAGTGGGCTTTTGCAATCACTAAGCCTGCCTTCGGTGTCACACCTCCTCCAACAAGGCCATGCCTCCCAATCCTTCTCAAAAGGTCCCAGCACCTTTAGACCAAGCACTCAAATATTTGAGCTATTGAGGCTATTCTCATTCAAACCACCACACCCAGAAATATAGTAGGAAGTAATGCAACAGTACTTAGAATAAACATGATTATATATATATATATATATATATATATATATATATATATATATATATAGAGAGAGAGAGAGAGAGAGAGAGAGAGAGAGAAGCATGATTATATATACATTACAATTATGTGTGTGTGCCTGTGCATGTGTACATGTGTGTATGTGGGCGTGTGTGTGTGTGTGTGTGTGTGTGTGTGTATTTGGTGAACAATTCAGAAGTAAATGTATACAATTCAGAGGACAAAAGAAAATTATTCCTGTAAAATGAAGTGTTGTGTGTTAAGCACACCGCATCAATGCTGAGTTTATCCTCACCTTCACCTTATGAAGTCTTATTCAGATCTTAGATTGAAATTAATACCCTCAAAGTATTCCTATCCACTTCACATATTGCACGTTGTAGATATGAACTGACTCTGACATGAGCTCTGGTGCCCCATATTTGACCACCTCCCCTTGGTGGGGAGGCCTGGTGGCACTCTGAGAAAGGATAAGCCGGCTACCAAGATGAGACTCGATAGTCTATGACCATATGGTGCAAGAGGAGGTCCCCTTATGTCACAGACCTAGGGGAGGGAAATAGAGTGAAAGGGGGGCGGGGGTGGGGCAGGGGTGGGGAGGGAGGAATGGGAGGATACAAGTGAGGGGAAAGCAATTGAGATGTAATCTGAGTAAATTAATTAATTAAATTTAAAAATCTAAAGAAAAAGAATCGAAAGAGCATAAGCATTACTGGTAGGATAAGCATGATATGGCATCATGGGTAATAAGAGATGCTAGAATGAAGAGTAAGTGACATTTTTTTTTTTTACTTTGTAAGGAAATAAGATAATAAAATAAGACATAGAGAAAGAAGAGATTTCAGTAAATAACCAAAGGACCTTTTACTGGTGAATTGCCAGCTCCTGTTGGTCCATAAATTGATATAAAAGGACTACAGAGGATGAAGAATCTGGTGATCTCTGGTGTTGCTTTGACAGCTTTCCCTTCATACCTTATAGAACTGAAGGACACAGAAAGCACTTTTGTGACACTCTGGAACACTTAGGGAATCCTAGTAGAGTTTGACAACTCCAGCCAACTGAAGAAACCAGTGTCCAGAGTGACGATAACCTTATAGAAAGTATTATTGGGGCTGGATAGATGGCTTAGTGTTTAAGAGTGCATAAGTGCATTTGTCCCAGTAGTTTTGTTCCCAGCACCAATTCCAGGTGGATCATAACTACTTGTAATTTTAGCTTAGAGGGAATTCATTGTTCTTTTTTAGTTTCTGAAGGCACTATACTCAAATCTACACAGTCTCCCTCACATAAACATAAACACACATTAAAAAAAAATTCCTTAAGTAATGATATTGATTTATCTGATAATTTCAAAATAGAAAAAAATCTTAGGTTTCAAATAACCTACTATCCTGAAATATGAATACACTGGGAGGTGAATTATTGAAATATATGGGATATATATATATATATATATATATATATGTGTGTGTGTGTGTGTGTGTGTGTGTGTGTGTGTGTGTGTATACATATGTATGTATATATATATATGTATGTATATATAATCACTTTACAGCCTGATCCCAGCCCTGCCATTCCTCTCCTTCCAGTCCTACCCACATACCTCTCCCTCATTCTCCACTCTCTTCTCACAGAATGGGAGTCCCCAAGGGGTACCATCCTTGCACCTCAAGTTTCAGTAGGACTAAGAGCATTCTCTCCCACTGGGGCCTGAGAAAGCAGTCCAGCTAGGGGAAAGGGACCCATAAGCAGGCAACAGAGTCAGCATCCACTACCATTTTTAGGGGACCCACATGATGACCAAACTACCCATCTGCTACATATATGTAGGGTGTGAGATACATTTTAAAAATAGTTTTATTTTCTGAATAAGAAAGATGAGATTTAAAGAAGACTACAGAGGGTAATGAACCTGTTTCTACAATGACAACAACAACAAATCTAATTCCTTTAAGAACTCTACTTCCTGAAGGTAATCTCCCTGAAGGCAATGATTTAATTTGAGTTCATCCTTGGTAGTCCAGATTCATTGCTCATTCCATAAAAATAGAAAGATTGAAACAACAATCAGCAAATAAGTTTCCTGGGACTGCCTACTGTATCTACATTACCTTAATGAAATAAAAGGATATCAAAGTTAAAGAAATTCTCAGTATGTGTTTACACACTTTATTTGATCTAGGAAAATCAAGTCTCATGCAACTACATGCTAGGCAATGCCTTCAGTATTTGACATGAATTTCAACCTCAGTCAAGTTTCTAGTATCACTCTCCTTTCCAATATGTCCACCTACAATCTATATGAATCAATAGAATCCAGAACATCCACTCTATGTGATCCTTTTGTTATGGCATGCCTGCCACCAATGACTATGTGTGAAAGGCATATCCTCAGCTGGTGACATGCTCCAGGGAGGTTCTGAAGACTTTATGCAACCCATATCCATCTGAAGAAGTCAGTTAATAAGGGCGTATCTCTGGAGGTTCTCTAGTTCTGACTCTGTCTCTCTCTTTCTCTCTCTGTACTTTTTCCCACCATGATGTAAAGAACCAAGTCAACATACATTTAACCACTCTGAAGCATTAAGCCAAAATAAGAATTTCTTTCCTTAAGTTACTTGCTCAGGCGTATTACACAGAGGTAAATCTACCACACTCTCCATTTCTTTTTCCTCACACTGTTAGTTAGTAAATCAAGAGAAATTCAACACCTAAAAAGAGAATGCAATCTCTCTTCTGCTTCCTTCCCAATTGTTCTGTCATGGTCTATACCCTCAACACATGTCATTTGTCTCAGGATGACACTGAACTTCTGGTCAAGTCATACATTTTAATGGTTTATCTAATCATTTGTCCATCAGAGAGACTGGCGGAGACTGTTTTTATTACACACAGTGAGTAGGTACTTACAGTTTAGAGTATCCAGCAAAAAGCAGAATGTCTAATAAGGACTTGGAACTCACCACATATTTTTCTCAGCTGCCAAATAAACAAGCATATCAGAGACCAGTCTATAGACACGTCATGATCACCCAGTAAGTGTTAAGTAATGCATTTCTCCATCATAGATACCTTAAGTTTGTAGCTAGACAAAAATATTTGTAATGTTCCTGCTGCTCAACTCCAGTTATCTTTTTTGCCCCCACAGGGACACACAACATTTATTTGCAACAGGGGTTCCTCTCACAGCTTTCAGGTAGCAAATGACTCCTTCTAGCCTACCAGCTTGCCAATCTTGAATAGGGTGGCTGCCGTGCCCAAGCACACGCATCTCATGGCTGCAGTCCCACAGCTGTGAGTGCGTGCTCCCACGTCAAGCCTCCTGCGCAGCCTCCAAAGAAGTAGTTCAGGGGATCTTCCGGCTTCTCTTGGACCTGGGCACTGACACAGGTGGCGAGGCCAATGGCTCCAACAGCAGCTGCAGTGAACGTGTACCAGCCAATCTTGGCCACTGCTTACAGGTGGGAATCTGCAGGGTTGTATATGACACCATAAGTGGAGCCTATCGCGTTTATTTATTTATTTATTTATTTATTTATTTATTCTTGTTACATCTCAATGTTTATCCCATCCCTTGTATCCTCCCATTCTTCCCTGCCCCCCCCATTTTCCCCTTATTCCCCTCCCCTATGACTGTTCCTGAGGGGGATTACCTCCCCCTGTATATTCTCATAGGGTATCAAGTCTCTTCTTGGCAACCTGCTGTCCTTCCTCTGAGTGCCACCAGGTCTCCCCTTCCAGGGGACATGGTCAAATGTGAGGCACCAGAGTATGTGAGAAAGTCATATCCCACTCTCCACTCAACTGTGGAGAATGTTCTGACCATTGGCTAGATCTGGGTAGGGGCTTAAAGTTTACCGCCTGTATTGTCCTTGGCTGGTGCCTTAGTTTGAGCGGGACCCCTGGGCCCAAATCTGCTTATCATAAAGTGGATTAAAGACCGCAACATAAAGCCTATCGCGTTTATAAGGTCGACGAAGGCAGTGGTGATATAGGTCTTGCGGTAACATTGGGTATAGTTGGAGACCTCGTTGTAAGCTTGGAGGGGCCACTGGGCCATGGCTATGCAAAGCTGTGCTCACTCCCGCACACCCACACTCACTCCGCAGACCCTTCAGTGCTGTAACTAGCTTAAGGGCACAACTCCAATTATCTTTCGAGAGTAACTTCACTGTAAAATTGTATAGTCAAAATATTTTTTAAAAATCAAGAGATGACTTTAAGCAAATAAATCATAAAGAAATGCTCAAATATTCTGGTTATAGATATGCTAATTGAATTATCAATTAATCAACATATGTAAAATCAAAATATACTGTCTTATAAATATGTATATGTGATAGTACAAAAATAATTAATTAAAAATAGAAGTGAATTTAAGTGGGAAAGCAAGGGCCCCTTATATGTCCTGTCTCATATTCTCCTGAAGTGCAGAGAATGTTCAAATACAGACCTGGTGCTTGTGTTTACCGGTTCTCTAGAAGGATTCATTACAGCAATGTCAAATATATCTACTTTAAATAAGGAGCTGAAAAAGAATAACTACTTGATTACAGAAAAATCTTGCAGTACCATCTGAAATGCTTCTTTTTTATTGAAGAAGTTACTACCCACAATCATTACAGAATCAATCTCACCTTAACACTATTTATTTACATAGATATTTGGTGTCCTTACTGTTTGTTTCTCACACTTTCTGACCTGGGGTTGAGTTTCAACAGTAGGCTGCTAGATAAGAAGACCATTTAAAAAAAAAAAAACTAAGAAAGATATCCAGAAAAACATATAGGCAAATAGAGATGCAGAAATACAAGAAACGTGATAAAAATGAGGAAGTGTGACTCTTCCCAAAATATCATAGCTCTTTGTGTTGGCTAGTACTATGTCAACTTGACGCAAGTTAGAGTCATGTTGAAAGAGTCTTGATTCAGAAAATGCTTCTGTTAGAGTTGTCTGTGGGCAAGCCTGTAGTGCATTTTCTTGAGAGATGACTTACAGGAATGGGCACAGCTCCCCAGTGGTTGTATCATCCCTGAGCTAGAGATGCTGGATGCTATATGAAAGCAAGCTGGCCAAGCCATGGGGAGCAGGAGAGTGAGCAGTGTTCCCTCCCACAGCTTCTGTTTCAGTTTCTATCTTCAGGATCCTATCTTGAATTTTCACTCTGATTTGCCTCCACGATAGAGTATAACTTGAGAGCTACAAGATGAGACAAACCCTTTCTTCCTCAAGTTGGTTTTGGTCAGAATGTTATCACAGCAATGGAAATCCTGTCTAAGATCTTCTCAACTACCAACCTGAACAGCATAGAGATAATTACATAGTCAGATGAAGGTTTAGAACATTTACTACTAATAACGATCAGCTACACAAAGGAGGACACAAATAAGTAAATGAATTCAACCCACAGCCTGTGGAGGAAAATCAACAATGTAGAAGAAGGAGTTAGAAAATAATGGAAGAGAAAACTATCAATGTTGGAGGAAAATAAATAATATAAATATTCAGCAATGAAATAGAGATTTTAAAAACTAAAAAATATCAGAAATGAAACTGAAAAAAAAAAAAAAAACACTGAGTTAAATAAAGCATAGTGGAAAGCATCACCAACTTGTTTAACCAACCAGAAGAAAGAACATCAAGAATGGAGAAGAAAGTCAGTGAAATGCTACATTCAAACATAAAGGAAAAAAATGAAGTATAAACACAGAATCCAAGAGTACTATGTATTAGATGGGAACAAATCTAAGAATCCAAAGGATAGAAGCTGGGACATCGTAGGTGTACATGATATATTCAATGAAATTATACAAGAAAAATTTCTTAATGTGGAGAATGAAATAGACATCCAAACATAACAAAGCATTTAGAGCCTTAACCAGAAGAGATCAAAGAAGAGTTCACAGAGATGTCTAGAATACAAAGCAAAGAAACAACCTTGTCAGCTGAGATTGCCATTTTCAGCAAAAGTATTATTTAAAATTTTTAGAAAAATAAAGAAATTTTATCATATGCAGAAAACTAAGGTATACTATGACCACTAAGCTAGAACTCTAGAAGATGCCAAAGGAATGGTATACACAGAAAATAAAGAAAGGTAGCCTTGATCCCAAGAGTATATGGAAAAAGTACATTCATGAGAGGAAAATGTCAAATATACAGATCTAGAAAGTAATCAGTCATGTCCAGCACAGTAAAGTAACAAACCTTTATCCTAACTTGAAAGATAGATAGTAAAGACAAAGAATCATTCACACAAATAAATACAATAAAAATTATAGAACTTAACATGTATCTCTAAATAATAGAATTAAATATAATGACCTCAACTCACCAGTAAAGAAACAGAGAGTGGCTGACTAGATCAAATACCCTACTGTATTCAAGAAATACACCTCACTGACAAAGACACCAAGAGAGTGATTATAAGAAATGGAAAACAGTAAAACAAATAGAAACTGAAAGCAAGCTGTTGTAGCTATTCTGCCATCTAATAAACCCAATTTCTAACACAAATGTATAAGAAGTGATAATAAGTTACTTACATATTAATAAAGGCAGCAATTATGAAGTAGTTATAATAAATGTGAATATGTGCATGTGCACCATATACTGGTACACTAGGGCTCCTAATTTCACAAAACCAACACTAACAGGCATAAAAATTCTGATAGTTTTGACACAAAAATAATGTGTATCTCACTCTTATCTTAAATATGGTATCTAGAGATCAACACAGCATCTTCATAGATCAGACTGATTTAATGTAAGTGTTCAAACAAATATGTATAGAACAGTACACCTAATAGACACAGGATGCACTTTATTTCTAGCTTACTGCAGAACCTTCTCTAAACTGGATCATGTTCTAGGGAAATGGGTAAGAATTGCAGTTCTTTATTGTATCCAATTGAGTCATGACACAATAGCACTAGAACAAATAGCAAGAAAAGCTACAGAAAACAGAAATACACTAAAACTGAGCAATATACTCTTACATGAAAGGGTGCTCATTGAAACAATATGGTGGAAATTTAAAAATTCCTAAAAACAGATTAAAATGAGAATACAACTTCCAAGAAGATTTGAAGTAAAACAAAAGCAGTTCTGATATGTTAAAGAATTTAAATTAAAATGACAACAAATCCAAAAAATTTACTTCAAGGACTCAAACAGATAAAAGGAGAGCAGACTCCACATCAAGACATGGCAATTATTAAAATAAAAATCTAGAACAGAAATTCATGAAATGGATAATTTAAAAAATAGTCAAAAAGCAATCAGTCAAAGCTGTGTAGTCAAATTGATGTTTCTAGCAAACACAGTTTATTAAACAAAAATCTCTGCCAGGTGTAGAATATTTGCCTATCAGTTATTGGTCAGGGAGATACCAGAGTCACCGGAAACACCAGAGGATATTGCCATTGCTCTTCGTTGCCCATCATATTTGGATGGTAGTGAGACCCTATTGGTGAAGGGTGCTGAACACAAACGAATCAATCATGACTTACAAAGAAACTTTCTGGATATTGGTTTGTTTTAATATTGCTCTAAGGTACTATACAGAACAAGAAGGAGGAAAGTCATCATTAAATTAATTCTACCCAGTTTTGAACCCTGAATGCTGCAACATTGACCTGGCAGGCAACATGTGGCCAATGATGAAATAATGCCATTAGGTTTATAATTGTTACAAAGTTATTGCTTTCTGTATTTGAGGCATCCTCCATAGGATTAATTTCATACCTGGTTAAACATGGTTGAAAGTGCATGACTGGTGAGCCCATAGGCCCCAGGGAGGCCATAGGCTCTATTGCTGTTGTTTCTCTAAATATATATCTAATTGATTACATCTATAGATTAGTACTTCTTTCAACCTTTGCCAGAGAAGCTTCATTTGCATCAGGTAGATGTTAATTCAGAGCCTTATGACAGGTCAAATGCTGAGAAAAGCTGACTGTTGAGTGTCCATTATTAACTGAATGACCCATACCAACTTCCACTTAATAAATATCATGGAAAAAAGACAGAAAGAAAATAATAGCTACACAATGAGAAAAATGTTGGAAATTCTGTCTTCTGGCCATGATATGGCCCTTAAACACATAAACTCACAATATAAATCAAGCCAAGAAGTCTAACCAATGTTCTAGCAGGCAGCAGTGATTGGACCCAGTGTGGTGAAGAAGGAGGAGAGGGAGGAGGAGGAGGAAGAAGAAGAAGAAGAGGAAATAAAAGTGGGAGAAGGGTACATTGGGGAGTATCTGGAGAAAGTAGGTGGGGGCTTTGACAGCAGACACAACAGGGGAAAGCCTAGTCTGGAAAAGATTTACAACCAACTGCTGGCAGACCATTAAAGAAGAGCTAACAGTAGTGACCCTCAAACTGGTAAATAATGGCAAAATTACTCTCATACCAAACTGGATAAAGCCACAACAAGAAAGAAAGCATAGGACAAATTTTTTGATTTTTTTTTTCACGACAGAGTTTCCCTGTGTAGTCTTGGCTGTGCTGAACTCAATTTAGAGGCCAGGCTGGCCTCGAACTCACAGAAATCCACCTTTCTCTACCTCCATGAGTGCTGTGATTACAAGTGTGCACCACCACACCCAGCTAGTATAGCAAACTGGGAAGTACATTAAGAAAATCACATGTTGTGGTAAGGTTGGTCTCATTCCAGTGATAGACATTTGCTTCAGTGTTGATACACAGATTTATAAATTTTATAAATATTATGTACCACAAAGTAGGCTTAGCAGAAGTCACGTAATTACTTCAATGGATGCAGAGAAGGGTTTCTAACATAATCCAACATTCTGAGTTGACTGAAAGAGCACAACCCTAAATAAACCAGGAAGAGAAGGGAGACGCTTCAATATAAATAAGTCTATATACAAGAAACCTGTAGCCAACACTGTACTGATTGGAGACAGTGGCAAGCATAACCTTGGATATCTGGAACAAGGTGATCTTTCTCCATTGTTATGGCGCTTAACATCTTAGCTAAGACAATAAGAGAAGAGAGAAAACTTAGAGGGATAAAGGGGTTGAATTATTGCTGTTTGTAGGCAATATGACCCTCTATTTCAGATAGCCTAACCCCGGCTACAATTTGTACTCAAACAAAGCACTCACTTTATTTTGGAGTTCTCTTTTTCCTTCCATCGCTTGTCTAATCTATTGGCAAACCATGCAGAATCTAGTTTCAAGACTTCTTCCTTATCCTGCCTTCCTTTTCTCCCTCCATTACTGCACCCTGGTCCAAGCCATCCTCATTCCATGCATGAATTTTTGTAAAAGTCATGTGCAGCTATAATTCAGCTGTTGGAATATATATGTGTGTGTGTGTGTGTGTGTGTGTGTGTGTGTTTCCACTGATTTATATAAAATTCAAGCATATACTATGAGATGCCTCATTCGCTATTTTTCCCTCCTGTACCACCCTAACCTTCGCATCCTGGATTTAAATTCATCTCAGTGTTATAACCAGTAACACTTGGCATGTCTTAAAGAGAAAATACCTACTTCACAGGTTTACGTGCACCTCGTTTTTAAGCTGCGCTGAGGTTTATGAATAAACGCTGTCTTCTCAAAGAGGACTATATTGACCGTTACTGAAAACGCACCCATTGTGATCACAAACCAACTTGTCACCATCACCACCACGATTACCCCAGTCTACCTCTCTGCCTTATAATACTACTAAGTGCTACTTCAAATATAGACAGTGTTTGCTTCCGTGGCAACTTGGGAATTCAGACTTCCTGGGAACATCTGTACTTTATATCCCTGTGTTTATGACCCTTTAGGGGGAAATGCACAGAGTAGGTGTGAGTGAAGGAAAAGATTTCAAAATGAATATTTGATTGAGGCCTAGGGCTTCTGTTATTATTTGGATCAGCTAAGGCAGTGACTGCATTTCCACTCCATAAACACCAAAATGGTAGGCAGACCAGTTTTGTGCACCTATAGATTGGTAGGAAGTTTTTGGGGGATGTAAATTGAGAGCACAGATGTTGGAAAATTGTGGTCCAGGGGATGATGCTGTAACAAAGGCACATTAACAGGGATACAGTGAGTTATTCAATTACTGGTAAAAAGCTGAAAAGCTAGATGTACATGATGGGCAGGGGTTTTGTTTGCTTAGTTGGTTTTTATTTTTAATCAACTTGACATAAGCTAGGGTCATCTGGTAAGAGGGCACCTCGACTGAAAGAAATACTTCCACTGTATTAGCCTAAAGACAAGTCTGTAAGGCGTTGCCATCACTGGGCAGGTAGTTCTAAGCCATATAAGAAATCGAGCTGAGAAAGTCATGGAGAGGAAGCCAAGGAAGCATTGTTTTTCTGTTTTCTGATTCGGATCCAATCTGTGAGCTCTGGCCTGATTCCCTTTCATGGTAGACTGTCCGGTGTAAGGTGAAACAAATATTTCCTTCCCAAACTTCCTCCAGTCAGTGTTTTATCACAGCATTACAAAGCAAACAAGGGCATGAAGTGAACTTTCTGAGTCAGAGACACGTACAAAAGAGGAAAGTAGACAGGCTCAAAGTACACTGAAACTGAGGCAGGGCATTTATTTTGCTCTGTTCTTTCACAACATGTGAAGAATAAGATGGGTTTCTCCGGGAATGTCTAAACACAACCTTGCTTTCGTGAGACACCCAAATGCAGTGTGCTTCGTATTCCCCATTGATCTAGAAGCCTAAGGCCACAAAACTGTTGCAATGCCTACAAAATAACTACATGCCATCCAAAGGGGAAACAAAAACAACACAAAATGCCAGTGTCCTAGAGAAAGGAGCAAAGTTATGTCCACAAAAACCTCCTCAGTTGAATCCTACTGGATATGAAGTTCATAATAATATGCAATTTTCAAATTGACAAGGAAACAACTCACCATATATAACAGTTAGCAAACAAAACACACACACACACACACACGCACATGCACACACAACCCAACAACAACAACAGAGAAAAAAGTCTGTTCTCCAAAATGACTTTAGGTTTTAAAATTACCACATAGAATTTTAATTTTATTAACTATTTCCAGTTTCTAGACTTTAATAACCAATGTGTATGATAGCTTAAAGAATCATCAAAGTGATCTGTTGGATTTGAATGTAACCCATATAAATAAAATATGAAAATAAAAAGGAATATTATAACCATACTGCCTACAATGCTGAGCTGTGTCAACATGACTGCCCTGGCTTTTGGTGAAATGTTATTCTGGGAGCATGCGAGAAGGCATTTCTGGGTCAACTGCCACTGAGTCAGAACTTTGTAAAGCAGATTGTCCCGCTCATCATGACCTGGCCTCCTCACGCCTATCCATCGCCTGCACTCTACATAAAGACCGAGCAAGACAGAAATCCTGATCGACTTGAGCTACTGTGTTGAACTTTTGCTGATTTCAATGCCAAATGACAAAACCATCTCTGTGTTGGTCTCAGGGCTGAGATTAGGCTTAAATTGATGTCAGTATTTTTTCCTGGTTGTTATGGACATTTTGTACATCACAGAAGCTTGCCAACCATAGGCCTCAGACTGTCCAACTTCAATAATTCCTCTGTCCATATAAAGGAGACATGTTATGGTGTACAAGATATCACCAATAATTTTAGGTAACATTCTAAGCAACACTTCAGCAAGTTAATTATGTTGTATAGTCTTGTTTATGGTGTAGGCAACAGTATGAGCAAGTGTCATGTGGAAGGATACATACAGCCTACATATGTAATCTTAGAAAATGTAGCAATAACATGTATCATAGTAGCTTCAATATAAAAACAGCCCCCTGAAGTTCACTATTGACACTAAAGACAACTCAGGTCTCTCATCATTGGTTTTCCGTTTTTATAAGAAGGATAGTGAAAAGGGAGACATTCGTTTTTGCCAGGATACAGCAAGGTTTTTATTTTTTGAATAAAATCTCATGATTGTGTACTTCCTAATGATGACTCCCTTCTCAATGTAATGGTAAAGGGAGCCTCTCCAGCCTTTCCATATGGAAACATCTGTAGATATGCTTAGAACATGACCGCATCAAAGTCTTGTCCTGCCCTAAGACTACACCACAGGAGTTAATTAGTTACTTCACACTAAGCTTCCATCAATCTATCAAAACCATTTAACACACTTCATACTGAATACCCTTAGATCATCATAAACTTGAAAAACCATAAGTCAGATCATTGTAAATTAGGATATCTGAAAAAAGAAAGATGAAGTAGATTTCTCCCCTGTTCATTTCAAAAATGTTTCCAAAAGACTCTGTTCTACTTAAAGAGTGGCAATGTATTTTTATTTTCTTAAACAATAAAGCAACCACTAAGAGATTTATAGACTTGTACAACAGCCAAATGAATAAAGACAAAGGGAGCAGCAACAGCATATCCAATCCCAGAGTGAGCTGAAGAAGGCAGAAACAACACACAAGAAAACTCTAAAATAGCTAGCAAGACAGAAACAAAGCACATCCGCATCTCTGCTGAAGGTAAGGAGCCTAAACATCCCCACCAAAGAGTAAAACCTTTTATCTTGGTACAAGACCAAAGTGGTCTCCTTAGTCATAAAAGAATGGGTAGGTTCAAAACATATGATGAAAAGATGTGTCATGCAAACACTAATCAAAAGAAAACTGAGGTAGCTATATTAATACCAGATGATAGAGGATGAGAGGTTAGAGAGCAAAGTTTAGATACCAACATTCTGCTCACAAAAAATAATATGAAATATTTGATATGATGATAGGTTAGTTTGATTTGATGCTTCCACATTGAATTAAAAGCCTTAGGTCCCTTCAGACCACATAAATGTATTGAATATAATTTAATCTTAAAAAAAAACAGAAACAGATTTTGAAAAATGAAAAGGTGGTCAGGCTATATAATTATAATTTCATATTCATCTGAAAAAAAATCAAAATATCTGAATAACATGTGGATGGAACAAAAAGTGGGAAATTAAAAAACCCTGACAACTATCATTTGAGACATATTCAGGGTTGTCTCAGTAAACTGACAGACGAGTCAGTAGAAAATCCCAGTGGAAATAAGCTGGAAAAACGGTATTCCAAACATGACTGACTTACGATTCAGAGAAGATTCCATCCTCCAAACACATATTAAAGGTTATTTCAAGCACATGTGCACTATACAGCAAAAGAGAGAGGTCATATTCTAACCAGAGAGTGAACTGCACCATCAATGAATGGATTAAAATGCAAGTGTATACTGTGAGTTCAGTGTAGTGGGATGAGAAACTAGAATCATGAACTGGTCCAGATGGGCTCCAAAAAGCTGGCAATTATAACATTAATCAGTGAATTAGGGATCACAGATAAAACTATGATACTTTTAGAAACATGTTATTTATCAAACAAAAACACAGTATATCAAGTTTGTGAGTGGTAATGAAGGCAGGAAAATTTATCTCATTAAATGCATATAATAGAAAATGGGGCATGATCCTCAAGTAGCAATATATTATTACTCCTTAAGAAAACTATAAAATAATAACAAATTAAAAGCAAAAGTAAAAGTTGGTTGAATTAAATTAAATAACAAATTTCTAGCCAGAGTTAGAATACATGCAAAAAAGGTTGAAAATGCCAATATCTGATATAATACTGAAGACATTAGAAATATATAGATATGTACATTTTAATAAGGCAATTATTTTAAATAGGTATTACAACATATTTTATTCCATAGAAAATGTAAAAATTCTGTCCTCATTTCTGCCACAGACAGTATTCTGCCAAAAAATTGGCAAGCTTACATGCAGGCAGAGTCGATGGCTAAACTCTGCCAAGACAGGGTAAGCAAGTCCTCAATAGTTCGTGCCTCACTAGTAAGTCTGACAGGGATATTGGGCTGGAAGGCTAAAGATGAGGCTCCAACATTATAGAGAGTGTTGGGTGACTGTTCAGGCAGTAAACTGTCTCAGTTATTTTTTCATTTTGGAAGCTGCTAACCTGCACTACCATTTACCCAGGCATTTAAGTTTTATTCTTTCTCAAGTCTCTGAGGGGAGTTGAAGACCAGATAGTTTAGTTTTACAATCAAGTTTAGTTGGTTAGGGGATAAAATCTTTTTAGATAAAGATGAAGGATTTAAGTTAATAGAGCTGAGATATGATACATATTGAATTTCATTCAGAAATTTAGACCCAAGATAGGAAAGATGTATATTTCAAGTTTGACAAATACAAATAGCCAAATCACTATGAATGTAACATTAATATAACTCATGATTGTCTCTTGGTTCTCCCTGCTGTATGTAGTTGGTTTTATTCATGTGTAAGAAAATAAATATGTATGTTAAAAAAAAAAAGAAAATGTAAAAACTCTATCTGAGCTTCAGGATAGGCTGAGCTATATAGTGAGACACTATTCCAAAAACAAAAACAAAAGCAGAAAGCAATGACCAATTCCAAACAAACACAAACTGTCCAATATGACTGAAGTAAAAGAAATGTCCTTGATAAAATATTGAACTGACAAAATTCATCAAGAAATTAATATGCAGGCAAATGGTTTCCACTGCTGAGAGTTGCAGATCTCCATGCCTTGGGTATTTTCATTCATAGAATGTGGTATCCCCAAATTTTCAATGTGTATGATCCAGCACAACAAAAGGCAAGCTGTGGCCAGCCCTATCAATAGTCAGTCAAGACAGTGGGAAGAGATCATGGGCCCTAACCTTTACCTCTGAACTACAGCTGTTGATAGACCTTGGGAAAGAGGATCACCTTCTTTAGTTGTGGATTCACTGCTGAACTCACTAGGCTCCAATGGATTGTTCCAAACTGTAGTCACACAATTGGCCCTGGTTAACATTAGTGGGTCACAAGACAACACAGACCCACAGACACACACACACACACACACACACACACACACACACACACACAGAGAGAGAGAGAGAGAGAGAGAGAGACAGACAGACAGACAGACAGACAGACAGACAGACAGACAGAGACAGACAGACGGGGAAAGGAGGAATGGGTGGTAGGGAGGTAAGGGTGAGAATGGTCAGTGTGCATTATGTATATGTACAACATTGTTGAAGAACAAATTTACTTCAACTACTTAAGTTAGACATAGGCAGTTCTACACAAATAGGCTTTCAAATTTAGGAATAATGTTTTTCCAACTATATATGCAAGACCAAAACTCTTTTAAACCCAAATCATGTAGACCTTAACAGAAAGCTAAACCATTCCAGTTTACTGAGATATATATATATATATATATATATATATATATTGAAAATAATCTGAATTCATTGTAAGACAAACATTTCAACACATAAAAATGATAATGTATTGAGGTAATTACAGAAGTAAAAAATTTCAACATTTGAAAATGTTCATACTAAATCAGCTAATAAATAAGATAAAAAGAAAAATAGTGGATTTATTTTTAAAAATTGAAAAGAAGCTTTAAATAGTCCAATATAAAAAATGGTTAATATCCAGGATGAAGTTTCTTCAACTTCATAATATCCATATAAAGTTATAATAAATTATAAATTGCTGTTATTAAACTAATTTGAAAACAGACTAGACATGCACTACTAAAGTCATGGAGTTTCCTGTTGGTATTTCATCTCAGCCTCATATTGGAGGTCCTAGAGTGAGATACAGTAATAATGGGAAACAGAAGACTTTAGATTAGAAAAAAAAGAAGCAAATCTACTGTACATTATCACTAATATTGAAAATTCTAAAGAATCTAAAGATAAACCAATAAAGTTAATCTTTGAGATTTTGCAAGGCTATAGGAATTCTAGTAAATAAAAATAGTTATATATCTATATTTTAGCAAATAATCATTATATTTAAATGAAGATAAATAGTAGCAAAATATAAAATATGAATAATATATGAATTGTATGTAATATTGTTTTGATAATAACCACAAATTACTGATGAGCTAAATCATATAATCATAAGACAAATAAGAGATAAACCATGTCCATGGATAGAAACCACCAATCTTAATAATATTAGTCCACAATTTCATCACTTTCAGATCACAAACAAAGTTTTCTGATACTTGGTGAAATATGATTTCTCAAGAAATTACTAAGTGCTACAGTTGCAAAAAAAATTGGAGAGAGGTGAGGGAGAGGGAGAGAAAGAGGCGTGGACTAGAACTGAGGTTTTAGCAAATAGAAAGAAAATAAGCACACAGAGAGACTCATTAAGCATTAAGAAAATACAATTTAAAATAAAAATATGACATTCCCATGAATATATAATAAAATTGTTTTAAACAACATTGAAAATAGTTAGCAATATCAAAATCTGACAAGCTGGGAACCCCATCATTATGTGGGTGTGATGTGGCACAGGGATTTTGAAAAGCAAACTTTATGTAATTTACATCTGTGTCTATGAAAGTAGTAATATTATGACTTTCTGGTATTTCTTCAATCACAATGAGATCTGGGTTTACATGGAGATTTATGTATGAATGTTTGGCATTGTTCACAATAGCTCCAAATTGGGAATGTATGAAGTATATCTAAAGTTGAAACTGTATAGACAAATGGAGGTATGGCCTTATGGTGGGCTGAACAACAAAACTAAGCAAAGGATGTACATAGGTCTTCAGAAGTACCCTGCTGTCCTGCCTGTGGAGCACATCCGCCTCTATGGCATCTAAGCAGGAGTGGAAAGGAGATCCCTGGTTGCTGGGAGGCAGGGATGATGGTGAAGGATTAACAAAAGAGGGTGTGACGAGGGTTTTCAGCATGATGGGCAGTTAAGGTTCTCAATGTTTTTACAAAGCCACAATGGTATACCTTTTTCATTGATCACAGAACTGGATGCTTTACAGCAACACATTTTATTACATGTAGCTTGCACTCGATTAAATGCTACTCTACAAAAATGTTAAAAGATATGGGAAATGACCCTTAACAAAACTGTTACAAAGTACCTAAATATAACCCCATCGGTCCAGAGAGCCATCTGGAGCCTGAAAAATAAGCAACATGCTTACTCTTTGTGTCTGTTAGGGAGAGGGCGCCTTTGTGATGAGAAGAGAGCAGTGGGGATATGAGAAGCATCAGACTAACTAGTGCCAGGGATCTGGATAGCCACAGATTTCTTCCTAGATTGTTATGAAAGGCACATAGGGTGATTAATAAATTCATGGGATATACCAAAATTTAATATCCATAAAAGTGAACTGTTGTGCTAACTGTATTTAAGATACCCTCGACATTAAGTAATTGGAATGATAAGGTTTTGAGAGGCCACTTGCTTCAGGGTCAAGCTTTAGCTAAAGTACTGCTTTGAGCAATGTTCATAATTTACACAAAATTGTATTTCAACCAACACATTTTCATAAACATATCTCTCAGAAATAGGTAAATAGTAAATGTGTATACTACATAACTTAACACTATTTCAAATGTTTGAAAAACTTAAAGATTTGAAAATATCTGGAAAGGCTATAGATTAAGTATGAGGCAAAGCATGGATATTTTGCATATTTGTGAATGGGAGGCTTGATTTTAAAAGAAGATGAATTAGTCTGGTAAAAGCTAAGCGTCAATCTAAATTTGATATGCACAGGGGTCTGAATGAAGTGTTTTCCAGCCCCCATTTGACAATATATTTGTTTAGCCTGAATTCAGATATATTGGAATATCAGAACACAGCAGAAACACAGCTTTAATGTTTCCCAGAATGAGAAAAGACAGGAAACGTATACTTTTCCCCATACCAAACGTAACATTGGAGTAATTCTGATACTAATTTAAACTTTGGAGGAAAAAACCAGACCTCTGAACTACTATAGCTCACTTACTTCTTTACATTTTTCACTTCCTGCTATCCCATCTACTTTGCCATTGCTGACTCAGGACCATGTTCCTGTGAGTAAACTAGACATTTATATGGTTGGATACTTAATCAAATGCTTCTTAATTCAACATACTCATCCCACCTCCAAGTAATTTGATGGCATCTTAAGGAGCTATAGAGATCCCGCACAGCAAACGCTCTTAATTAAAGAATTCATGCTAAAAACCTTCTCTCATTTCTTTCGGGGTTTCTTAGAACTTTCTTGTTGGTGTTGAATAATCAGTTATCAAAGATCTGATGAAAATCTGCCAATCTCAAAATGGGAATCATCGCTCATGTAGCTTCAACAATATTCATATTGGGACTAAATTCATCCAAGATATTGTTTGGAAAACATTTGGCATTGGCTTTTAAAACCAATCAAAATATCTGAAAACTGTATTGAATTCTCAGGCCATTTAATTAATGTATGGATATATAGATACGCAAAGTTATATATAGTCATATAATATGATTAGCCGCCCAACTCCTCCATGGCAAATAAAATCAACAAAACATTAAAGTTTCTTTAACTTTTATATAATAATCTTAGTGGACATCACTTTTTAAAAGATTTATTATATATACAGTGCCCTGCCTACATGTACACCTGCACACCAGAAGTGTACATCACTTACCTGATGTTTGGTAATGCTAGCCTGAGTACTACAAGTGATAATAAATACATTGCTTCAGAGACTCGATAGTTTATAAGGAGTTTAAGCATTTCAATGGATACCTAGGTTAAGATGTAAATACATTTTGTTAGCATCCTCAGAGGTGACTAAACTCCAAGACATTTTGATATGTCAAATAAATATATACCATGTAGATGAATAATCAGTCAAATTGAGTGTCAATTTGTTAACTTCTGAAAGATTCATAAATACCATACCTGATTAAAATCTTCCATCTAAATAAGCATATTTATACAGGGCTTGTAGCCAGGTTAAAGTAAGAGTAGTTAACTTGTCATAATGAGTGGTCTTATGCTCTGATATTCTAAGGCCACTGTGCTAACATTGGCATCAAAGAACCTGGGCACCCTCACTCAGTGTTGCCTTAAAGACAAATCTGACTTCTCCGGCTTGTGTTTTGTCACAGATTAAGGTTACCACCAGCTCAAAAGTAACTTTTCTTCAGGTGACTTAATTCTTAGAGTCCAGTTCTCATGGAGTCTTGACTGGAATATGTTCAGACTCTTTAGTTAGAATTTATTTATCTTTGCCTATCCTTCCTTATTTAACACCTTAACATCAGAGAACTGCTAGCAACTGGCAAGAAAGTATTCATTGTCTCAGATATTTTCTGACCATATCCCAGAAAAATCTAGAAAAATTCATATCTGTCTATTTTGTTCACTCTTATCTCTCTTCCATTTTGAATTGTGCAAGAAAATGAAAATGTTATCTTGAATTCTGATAAGAATACAGAATTATGTGCATTGACATGAAATTCCAATAACTTGAAATCAGTTTGTTTTATTTTTTGCTTTTTATTCTTTTCTCATATATTACATCCCAACATCCCAACTGCAGTGGCTCTTTGATGAAGGTTAAGTAAGTGGCATGTTGTTCCAAAATGTGTGAATACGACATATACAGGTAGCATATCTCCATGGTCTAAACATGTACTAAATAATGAACAGGAAGAGTTTTTCAGGTTGGTTTAAAAAACAGGGATTTCTGTTTAATATAATACTTCCGCATTGTATCCCTATTTGTGTGAGACAAAATCTTGAAGATAAAATTGTGTTATCTAAAGAACCTGGAAGACATGCCAATCAAGAGAGCTCTGTTATCTCTCTCTCTCTCTCTCTCTCTCTCTCTCTATATATATATATATATATATATATATATATATATGTGTGTGTGTGTGTGTGTGTGTGTGTGTGTGTGTGTGTGTGTAGATATATATGTAGATATAGAGATAGATAGATAGATAGATAGATAGATGATAGATAGATAGATAGATGATAGATAGATAGATAGATAGATAGATAGATAGATAGATAGATAGATAGATAGGTAGAACTTTAAGTATAGTGATGAGCCTTCTCAGTAATAATAACCACAATGCCTGGAAAACTCTTTTTCATAGAATATCTGATGATTTATAAATATATTTCTAATGTCTAAAGATCTCACTAGAAGTCACTTTCTTTGCTCCTATAAAAGACAACATTGAAAACATAACATTTTAGTTCACGCTATGAGTGATGGTGTGAACACACAATCCCAGCGGCTCAGGAGTCTGAGGCAAGAGGACAAAGTCAAGGCTGGCCTTGGAGACAGAGTGAGTTCCAGGTCACCTCAGACAGACAACTGGTTGATATCCTGTCTCAAAATAAGAGTGAAAACAGAGATGAGCCTCGAGCCCAATGGCAGTGTTTGACCCATAATTATTTTTTTAAAGTATTTGTTCATCTATGTATTCACTTACTTACTTACTTACTTACTAGTTTTGTGTGTGTATACCATGTTGTGCTCCTGCCATGGCAAGTGTGAAGTCAAAGAAGAACATGGAGGAGAAAATTGCCTCTTTTTACCAAGTTCTAACCTGGAACTCTTAGATTTGTGGAACTTCTTCCATCTTTCCGACTTCATATGGACTCTCTTAGATTTCGTTATACAGTTTGCCACAAATCTACAACCTCCATGAACATTTTATGTAAACAACTTGGAATTTCTCACATTTGAACTGCCCAGGTCTGTTGTGCCATGGCTTATTTTTCATTTATTTATTTAATCACTTTATAGCCTGATACCAACCCTCCTCCCTTTCCTCCAAATCCCAACCTCATGCCTCCTACCTTGTTTCTTTCTTTCCTTCTTTCCAGAGAAGGGGCGGCCCCAGAGGGGGTACCAACAAACCCTGGGACCTCAAGACACAGCAAGACTAAGCACAACCTCCCCACCACATACACACACACACACTAGGACCAGACAAAGCAGCCCAGGTTGAGTGAGATTCAAGCATCCTCCTTTGGGCCCTCCTTGGCTTCTTTGGGTCTGTGGATTGTATCCTGTACTTTATAGCTAATATCCACTTATAAGTGAGAGTACATACCATGTGTGTCTTTCTGAGTCTGGGTTACCTCACTCAGTATGATCTTTTCTAGTTCCATCCATTTTCCTGTAAATAGCTTGATATATTTCATCCAACACCCATCACAATGGTTAAGATCAAAAATTCAAGTGTCAGTACATGTTAGCCAGGATGTACAGAAAGGGGAACATTCTTCCATTGTTAGTGAGAGTGCAAACTTGTACAACCACTTTGGAAATCAATCTGGAGGTTTCTCAGAAAATCGGGAATATAGTTCTATCTCAAGACCGAGATATATCACTCTTGGGCATATATCCAAAAGATGATGCTCCACCATACAAAAAGGATATTTGCTCAATTTATGTTCCATAGCCTCTTTATTAGTAATAGCTGGAAACTGGAAACAACCTAGATGTTTCTCAATCAAAGAATAGATAAAAGAAAATGTGCTGTACCTACACAATAGACTACTACTTGGCTATTAAAAACAAAGACACCTAAATTTTGAAGGATTAACAAGTAGGAAATGTTTTTATGGATCTAAGAACAAAAATATTATGGTAGTGCTAATAAAAATGTGTATAAGGAAAAAAATTAAAACAAAGACACCATATCTTGTTTTAAAAGCTATGCCAATTTAAAAAATTTTAAATGAAGTTTGTAATGTTGACTATGTGAAGAATATATAAAGTTATGTAGTTGATAATATATTTTAAGTTGAGTCTCACATAAGAACTACTATAAAAGTTTAAATTTGTTAAAACTTACCTATATCCAGACCATACATGGCACCATTTGTAGCTAAAATAAATATAAACACACGGTTTTTATAAATCACAGTACACAAAATTGCCTACCTGTAGTATGTTCTTTGTAATTTTTATTACTTCACTGCTTCCTTCTAAAGCTTTTTCAAAGTTTAACGTTGTATTTCTGACTGTATGTAAAGTGGATGTCTCTAATGCTGGAGTTGTTTAAGAATCAACTGTATCTCACTCCACTTACTCTACACACACACACACACACCCACACACACACACACACACACACCAATAAAATAAAAAAATGTTACTTTCTACTATTAACGAAGAAAAACTGAGAGAGCCCCAGATTGTGTGGGGTCCTACAACTAAGGGTGACAAAATGGGATTTGAGTCAAAGGAATTCAAAGGCACACATCATATCCTTAAATATAAAAATACGTCTTTTGATGCAGAATATATCTGGTTTTCCAAGACCACATTTCTTACTTTTCTATGTCTGTGATAATACACCATGAACAAGGTAGTCTACAGAAGGAAAAGTTTTTTGCCAGGAGAATAAATTTCCATCACCATCATGGTGGGGCAGTGTGGCAGTGGGCAGGTGTGGCTCCTGGAAGAGCTGAGAGCTCACATCTCAAACCACAATCAGGAAATAGAGAGTAAGTTGGTCATAGAATGAGCCTATGAACTCTTAAAGCCTGACTCTTTGGCAATGTCACTCCTCCTACACAGTACCACTCGATGAGGACCAAGTATTCACAGCTATTCAAATGTTTGAGAGTATGGAGGACATCTCATTCAGACCACTTCTTGGACTATAATGCAACTCAAGGCAATAGCCCTGGGTTAAAACTATGGACTGTTCAAGTAAAATCATGCTATTCCCATTAGCCCAAAGCATAAATGTCATCCCCAGTGAGAAACTTGCTATTTTACATAGTAGGTATATTAGTTACTTTTTAAATATCATTTTGGGCTAGACATAACAATAGATGTGAGACCATACAAAACTCAAAGGTTGAGAGCCATTGGAGAAATAAGGATGTTGAGCTCAGTAGAATTTTTTTTCCCCAGTGATATGTGTGTGTAGAGTCATTTAAACCTGGAGGAATTATTGTCATCAATGAAGTACAGGGAAACCCACCTTTCTCCTCTAGGAGGTATTTAATACAAATAGATCCTGGAAAATACATCTTAAGTACAACAGATTTATTGTTTAATATAACATTCATCAAGAAAATATTGACAGAGCCAGCCAATGGTTAACTATCTGACAAGGCCACTCACCTCCTGCTTAGCTTCCTTAGAGAAGAGATCGGAAGAGCTTAATTTCTATTTCCTTCTCCTACGACCACATTAATATAAACGTTATTCAAAGCTCAAATTTTTTATAACAGATGTTAAAAGTATCTATATGCTGTACCAGGGCCTTTTCTCAAAGCCTGAAATTCTGTGCACATTAGCCGCTGAGAGTCCTTTTGGCAGCCTCACACACCTAAGCCTGCTCTTCTAGTCAGATTGTCAGTGTGTCTTCTCAGGGTGATTTCAGCTCGGTGCTAACTGAGCCTCTCACCTGGCCACACACCTGGCCAGGCCCAGCAGCATGGCAGAAACCAGCTGCCAGGGTGAAGCCCTGTCACAGGCCCACCCACCGTTTTCCTGATGTCTTGCCTCCTGTCTCCCCCTCTCCTCCCTCTCCTAGCACCTCTCAGTACAGTTGAACTCTAAGAGGCTTAGGAGAGAGAAGAAATAAGACTTTAAATAATTTATTTGGAGAAACAGCCAGTGAAGAGGAACAAATCATGTCTTGCTAAAAGAACCCGGACCTTTGGCACTCCCCTTTTCGCTCCGCTACCTGCTGCTGGAGCTAGATTGCATTAGTGAAATTTCCTTTGATGGCATTTTAATATTCTGCCTTGATGACTTTTTAGCAACATTTACTTTCAGAGGTCTCAAGTGTTCCCTCAGAGGAAATGAAACATGTCAAAGCCCATTACAAAAATCAAAATTTAAATACCTCCACACATTTGCACTTACACACAATCCCATCAGTACTTAAGCTGGGATTCGGGACTGTTCATTCTCTTGCTCAGCCAGTAATGAGTACATTTGATGAAGCATCCTGGGGTCAGGGAACACATGTCAGTGATCTAACTTAACCCATTGATTGCTTGGCCACTGAGGACCCCCGCAGGGTTTGATTAAATTGCAACATGCAAATCATTTTCAGCCATACTAAAGGAATTAGATTTGAGTGGGGAGGGCTTTTTTATTCTTAAACAACTCCCATTCCTATAAATAATGGGTGGGAATGGAAATGCGACATTGGAGCGTTCATTGAGATTCATTTTAGAGACCGGGAGAGTCAGCGTTCTCAGAGAATTACTAATATTCACCCTATGAGCTGACTTATTCAGTTTTTCCTCCAACTCTGAACCACTGTTACCCCTGTTGCTGAGAGGGCTGCATTTGTTCAAGTGAAAGTTTATCTTTCTCATACTACCCAGATGCCCTCGAGAACTTTTCACACACTTCTGGAAAAGAGTATTTTATTTGCCACCATGAGGCTGGCCCTCTGTGCTTTCTGTAGCTCTTGCATGCCAAATCAATTCAAGTCATGCTTCCTGCTCTTTTCCATCACATGCAAAAGCTCCAGAAACTCAGTGCCTGGAGAGATGGTTCAGTGGCTCAGAGTGCTGGCTGCTCTGCATTTCTAGCACCCAAGTGGCAGCTTGCAACCAGCTGTAACTCCAGGTCCAGTGGGTCTGCCATCCTCTTGTAGGTTCCACAGACAGGCACATGTTGAACAGACATGCATGCTGGCAAAACATCCATGCATACTGAAAAGTAAAAACTTTAAAAAATTGTCTAGAAACTCAAGAACTCAATGAAATAAACAGATAATTGCATCTTTTGATATGGAAGAGATTCCTGCCTCCCTTGCTTCCTCCCCCTTTCCCTCCTACCCTATCACCTGGTTCTCTTTTATGATACTGTGACCTGTGGGCAAGCTTGCAGGCGCACTTTCTCAGTAGCTTAAAATGACGAGATTTTATTCTTTGGGATTTGAGTGTGACCTGACCTGGGAACAGATGACACCTTGGCTTCTGCCTTCAAGAGAATGGGAACATCTTCCCTTAGGAGATAACTGATCCTACCATGGATCTGAAGAGAAAGTGTGATATTTTCCTACGTCAGCTGTCTCACCCAGACCATTGAGAAAATCTTCATCTTCTTTTAAATGTATTTATTTTATTTTATTTTTTTAGATTAAACTATAATTACAAAAATTTCCAAATGCATTTCTGTGCTCCTGACATAGCCTGGCCACTACATTCATCTCAGGACTAGGATAGCCTGATGCCTCTCACTAATACTTATCCCAGTCACAGTTAGTAGGGATGGGTTGGAGATCTCAAAGACCTCTAAGATTTATATGGTGATGGTTCTTTTGCCCACAGTGAGGTTTTGCCTAGAATAACAATGGCCTTCAAATTACTAGCTTGAATCAGTGTTTCCTGCTTCTAATCCCAATGCAAATGGGATACAGTAAGAAATAACCAGAACTTGGAAATCAACCAAGCAGACATATATACATCCATCTCAGGGCAGGCCAAGGATTTAAGAACTCCTAGATTGAGAGTGCCTTGGGCTGTACAGCTCAGTGTGTAGAGCACTTGACTGCCTACATAAAGTTCTGAGTTTGATCCTCAATACCACATAAACCAGAGATAGTGGCACATACTCGTGGGCCCATCACATACATGGGAGTTCAATGTCACACTAGGCTCCATAGTGAACTTGAAGCCAACCTGAGTTATTTGAGACCTTACTTTAAAACAAACAAAGAATATTTTAAAGGGCAAAAAGTAAACCCTGGATTCTCAGCAGAATTCTGGGAATGTGGCAAGAAGAAAGGGATTAACTTGGGAGGAGGGAGACTGGTTGAATCTGCAACTCATCTTCCAACAGTGAAATTACTAAGAGGCTACTTCTGATTGGCCTTTTCCCTGTAGTACAGATCAAAGGAGTCGATGTTTCTGAACCCCATGGCATAGAGCTTTGCCAACTATGAGGAGTGGAGCTTTTAAAATTGAGAGTATTTGGTAGATAGAAAGAGGGAATGCTATAGAGTTTTATAGAATTGTAGACTTTGGACCAGTTATCATTTTCTGTTAGCTTTCGGTATTTGTCTCAGAACAAGGAGAACCCTAAACATACAGTCAAGATGACAAAAAAGTGATGTGGCTGTTGAGTTGATTCCATTTGAAGTGTTTATAGAGATAGGCATGGCCAGTCACAGTTGACTCTATGTGGCTCCCTCCTTGTTTTCAGACTTCCTGGTTTGGACTCACTCTGAATCAATATTTATTAGATTCCTTTTAGTTCTCTGTTGCTCACTATTTTCTCTGTGGTTTCAAATAACAGCATGACATCATTCTTTTACATTCTAGATTGCCAGGCAAAAACTGTCACTCCTATAGTCCTCCTGTAGGAAATCAATGGAAACCTCACATCGCGTCTTTCAACTTCTTCAAGTCTCTTCAAAAGAGTGAATGTCATCCTTCACCTTCCTGCCAAGCCCAGCTTTTTCTTACACAGGTGCCCTTTCATTAGCGGCTTATCTTTACTGGCCCCTTATCTCTGTCTTTGTTGGGTTATCCTCTGCTTGTCTGCCTGCAGCCCACGAGGTGAAGATTTAACTGTGGTCTAGAATTGTGATTTGGACATCCTTATCCGTGATTAGGAATGAGATAATTTCATTCGTATTAGTCACAAGCGTTTCTTAAACTGCTTTTTTTTTTTTTTGCCTTTGATATTAGTAAACCTTATGTCCATAGCAGAATGTTCCTGATTATTCATAGCACTCAGGTGCATGCCTGGCTTGTAATTGTCTGTCCCTTCAGGTGTGTTCTCAGCACTATCACTGGGATTGTTGACATCCCTGGTGCTGTTTCTTTCTCCTGCCATTCTTATAGGGATGCTTTGTGCTCTTTGTTTAGAGCAATTTTTCCTCCTTGCTTGGTGGCTTCTCAGTGACGTCCTCTCACAGCCTTGTCTTGTCCTCAGTGGCCTTTACCTAGTAGAGTTTCTTCTCCCAGCCCTTTCTTTTCTTTTCTTTTTTTTTTTTTTTTTTACTGCTTCTTTTTTTTTTTTTCAATGCTTTGTTTTTGTTTTTGTTTTGCTTTGTTTTTCGGTGACAGTTTCACTTCTGTGTATAGTGTGTTCTTCTTACTTTTTCCCAACATGCTCTCTTACTCTCTCATTTCCCTTTCACTGCTGCATTCCCCAGTCTTCCTTGTAAGGCCCTTGGACAGGGTCCTGTGCCCTGTATCTGTTGCTAACCTATGGGAGTAGGTGAGGATGGGTACTTCCAGTGGTCAGCAAGAGAGGAGGCCTGCTGTTATTCACCGCAGAGAGAACTAGGCCTGGGATGTGACATAATGTCTGGCTAGGACCAAGGAGATACACAGGGAATATTAGAGTTCTTGGAACATCTCTTTAAAAAACTGAGGGTGGTCCTTCCCACTGCATTGTGGGAAGCAGTAGAAATCTGAAATAAAGATGGGGTAAGATCAAGAGTTAGCATGAGATAAGGCACACAAGACAACTGAGTAAATTTACTGCTGTTTTGTTTACTCTGGGTACATTTTAGTTTCAGGGGAAAAGAAACCAGAACCATTCTACAGTTGTTATCTGGTTCTCAAGCCATTTCAGCTGAAACCTCACTGATTAGAAGATTCCCATTCTAAGAAGTTAAGAGAGTAAGAAAAGAAATAAAACTCCTTAGACAGACAATCAACTTCTGTTTTACACCGGGATCATGTGTGACAATGCTCCTTTCTCGTTCTGAAGTTATTTTTTCTTCATCTATTAAAACCTCTCTAAATGGATAAATTTTGGCATAAAACATAGAAAAATCAAAATCAAAATACCGGACACATAGAGCCTCCTATAAATAATTTAGGGAAATCTCCTAAGTGGGTTTTGATTGAAACTTACAGATAAATTTGCTTCCTTTTCTTAGGAAGACAGAGCTCTAGAAGAATTTATTTATCATATGCAATGATTAGAATCTGTTTCTTCGTAGCTGTACATTATTATATTAGAACTTGTCATGAAGAATAATTTAGTTTTTATGGTGTCTTTACAGTTACTCAGGTAAGCAAATTTCTCCACAAACTTAAGAAATGGTACAAATTCCCCCCTTGCATGTGATTCATCATTAGCACAATGCCTACCAGCAGTCACAGAAGGAAGTCCCAGGCAAGAGCTGTCATGTTCCCCTAGCAGATGGCACCAGAAACCATGGAGGATTTCAGTGCGACTGGCCTCTTCACTTGACGTGTCCGCATAATAAACTCTTAGGTGATGGCACAATGCAAAAAATAATGTGCTCATCCTTTGCAGTGGTTTTATCAACCTGATCCAAGACCTGTCTATGGGTTCTCTGACCCACTACCATCTCCCATTGATCTCCATCCTGGCCCTCACATATATTACAAATCTGTGGAGCGGCACATCGCGCCGCTCTTCTGTAACATGAATTTATGCTAATGGCTGTCTGCATATGCTTATATCACATATCTATATTAAGCTTAATAGTCTGTTACATTGCTTCTTAACCCTGTGTCCACACATGATTAACTTCTCTGATTTCTTTCAAAACCGTTATTAACACAGTGCAGCGTTTCACTCAACATGTCAAAGTTTCTGCCAGAGCCAGGTTCATTATAAAGCCCTGCTCTCCTTTTGCAAATAAAAATACATAAAAATTAAAGATGTGTGAAGACAGACTCCCTTCTGTGTATTTATACAACCTGGACGTGGCAAAAGCTTAAAGTCTAAACCAGTCTCAGAAAAAAATTCCCACAATGTGACATCTATGAGTTAACACAACGGGATATCCTGGGACTCCAACAAAATGTGGGACAGCCTGGTACATCTTGAGCTAAGCCACTCTTGAAGCTTTATCCTCATCCCCTCTTTGAAGAATTTGAGATTTTGGCATTAATATGTGTGAATATTTTGCTAAGCCTGCTAGTTTATTTTAAATGAGTAAATCTAAAGTTTTGAGAATAATTCTCCTTGTGCTATAGGCTTTAAGATAAATGAAGAAAATCAACCTACATATCAAGGATTCCTAAAGAAAAAAAATAATCTTCAAAGTACATGTCAAGAATTAATGTGGGTGCATTTTAAAATATTCAATGGGCTTGTAGGAGCTCCTTGAAGAAAACTCAACAATTGTGGAAAGGTCACAGTTTAAAGCCAGTCAGCTAGCCCTAAGGCTCAGTATTTACTTAAAAATTAGATTTTCATTAATATAAGAATGATAGAAATTTTCTATAGATCAAAGCAACAGTGGGTTTTTTATTTAAGTTAAATATATTTGGGAAATAAAAATTGTTCATAATAGTCAATAAATTTTTATCTTAAAATTGTGTTATTAGAAGCTGCAGCAATCCCTAGAAGAGCGCTTGTTATTGTTGTAGATGACCCAGGTTCGGGTCTCAGCACCCACATGGTGGTTCACAACCATTCATAACTCCAGTTCCAAGGGATCTGACCCTGCCTTCTGGTTTTCTTGTCACAAAGCTAATATGTGGTACACATACATACATTCAGGCAAAACTCACACACATAAAATAAATAAACCAAAAATAAAGTTATTATCTGTATGAATGTCAAAAGAACCAAACTTAATGTTTTTCCACAATGATGTTAGCTATAGTTTGTACATTATAAATAGCAAATGAATACATATCTGTTTTACAATATACCCGTTTGTTATTTACATATACACATATGGCTATTACTATTACTTGAGACATGATATACACATACTGCCCCAAAGATAGTTTTGGATGTTCAAAGACAAGTTCTCCATACATGTGTCTCTCTTTGAGATCTAGTTCCACCACCTCATGTATTTACACCTAGATTATGTAGTGCTCACTGTAATCAATGCCTTATCAATGAGTATGAAGGGCCTCAGGAAAATGGTGATGTGGATTTGCAGGAACCCAGCATCTACTAGTTGCTGGTTGAAGGACCTTGGCCCTTTGATACTCATTTTCATCACATACAATATGGAAATATGATCTTGACCTTGCTGTATCATGCATGTAGCCTATCCCCACATACTATGTGGCTAATGGTACTCAATAGCCACTCTTTATAATTCTTTTAGCAGAGAACCCTTCTGGAATAACTGTCAAGGTCTGACTACCATTCTTGATTCTGAGTCACTCCTATTCCTACTTCTCTTAAAAGAGGTAGGAATTCTCCTTTTCATCCATTCCCAGAGCATGCCACTATCAAAGGCTCTCAGGTTTTACCTAAGAATACAAGGTGAAAGAGGAGTGTTCTTAGAAGTTTCAGTCAGCAACGTGCTTTCCCTAAAAACTGAGACTTGATTTTAGAATCCCATCACCCAGATAAAAAGCCAGGTGGTTGTGTATGCCTATAATTACAGGACTTAGGAGCTGGGGAAAAACAAATTCCCCTTGGTCTTGCTAACCAACAAGTTTATCTCATCTGCAAACTTCAGTTACAGTGAGAGACCCTGCCTGAAGAAACAATGTGGAGAGTAATCCACCACTGTACCAGCATCTGAATACGGGAACAAATGATGGAGACATAATATGTGGGATCCTGCTGTAAGTTCGAAGTCTGGCATCTCTGGATAGCCTCTGAGATCTGTATAAAATGATGAACTCTCTTTATCAGCTGGGTTCCCTCTATGCCTGATCTGGGGAATCTCAGATCTTCTAAGAACTGTCACATAGCCCTCAGGCAGAGTACAAGCCCAACCTTTTCCTGAAAAAAAAAAAAAAAAAATCTGTTCAGCAAGTACCTGGGGATTTCTGAAAACTCCCACCTTATGCTAATGAGATGTCTTTGTGTCTTGGCTTTCAACCAATGACCTTTAACTACATCTGGAGTTCTTCCCCACCCATAGGATTATTAAGTGCTATGTTCCCCCTCTTATGATAGGACTGCATTACTATATGTAAATCAAGTATCCCTGGTACCCCTAACCCCAGAAAATCAAACACAGTCCCACTCAAAACCTCTCCCACTGCCCAAGGTTTGTAAGTCCCTGTTTCACAAGAAATAAAGGGGCCAGGATCATCTTTTTCATCAAAGACTGTCTGATACTTGTCATTTATTTTGGGGAAGAAAGAACTCCTCAATGGCACTGAGCTTCATGGTAGAGTATCCAGGCTGTAACCGAACACAGGACAACAATAACATAAACGCCAAAGCAACTTCAGTTTGCATATTAAGTGCTTGCCAGTTTCCCTTGGCATCTGCTGGTCAGGGAAATCACCATTAATTGTTCTATTACCTTGGAAACCCATTCCCCAGAGACACCCTCCTTGTACACCTCCATGCTATTATTCTTGAATTCCAAAAAATATGGAAAAGGCTAATTAACTTTCAACCTCCAGATTAGACTAGACATATTTAAAAATTTCAAATTCAGTAATCTGTTTTTCCCATATTAAATTCTTTCCTTCCCATTGGAAGAATTGTTCGTAATGCCAGTCCTCAGATTGCGACCTGAAATCACAAATCAGACACTTCTCATTAGAAGAATCAGGACTAAAGCCCACAGTTCCCAGAAAAGGCCATGAATGCTGTTTGTTCTATAAACACTCACAGAAGACTATTTAATGATCTTTTTATTAGGCTTTAATTACATCTTCATGCGGAATGGGGGCATACTTAGTCTGGGAATTGCAAACATGTGTTAATATGGTTAGGACAGCTACCAGATAGGATAAAGTGATTAACCTTGTTTTTGAGGTGCTGGCTTCCAAAAAATCAAATGCCTAGTTGTCATGCTTCTTGCTGTCAAAGAAATATATATATATATATTGCAAGAAACCTTGAAATCCTTTTTATGTGAAATATTCTACTTTTTGAAAATGATATTACATGGGCAAAACCGTATTAAAGTAGTTTGGAGGTCTGTCTGCGTGAAGGCTTTGGTTTAGGTCCTCTTCATGAGATGCCACCAAATGAAGCCGAAAGTCCCTCGCTTGTTGTCATTTACAGAAGACCTCATGGGCCCCTCAGGTCTACAGCACACTTCCTTTGAGGTGACATCCCATGGCAAGCGGGGATCCAAATACAAAGAAAAGCATGGATTTGGCCTTCTTCAAATGTGTGAGAGAAAGCTGCTCTGATGAAGATCCCAGAGCGCCTGTCTTAGCGTGAGAAGCAGTTGCTGAGTCTCCGTCTCTTGCCAACGTGCACCTTAAAGCCCGTTATTTTCTTCACAGGAGGCACTGAGCGTCAGCGGCAGGCTTCTGCTTCGTGTTGGGTTACATGAACAAATGGTGGACGCTGTCAGGCTTTACTCTTATCGATCCCTGTAGCTTTAACTCTGAAACTGCTAAATATCAAGGCATACAGCTACTGACTCGATATATTATATTACACGCAATAAGGGAATTTCATCAAAATCTACTTTTCAAAATGAAAATGTGAAAGTTCAAAGGTCTTTGAATTCTTTACTTGAAAAAAAAAAAAACAGAACAGCCTTTCTGGCTCTGGGAGTGTAGCTCAGTAGTAGAGCACTTTACTACATGTTCCTGGTTACCCCTCCAGCACTACAAAAAAGGACGGGAGATTTTTATGTAATTTATTTAATTGATGTTGCCATGGGACAAGGGACACACAGGCATATCTTAACAGGCATTCCAGTCTAAAGTAATAATACAATATGCTCCTCATTTAGTGCACATCACTGTGCAGATTACATGTGTCTGGTTGGACAGTATTTATTTTTCTATGCTTCAATATTTATGTCAAAAACATATGTGATGCATATGCTAAATAAATAAGAGAAAACATGTTTGCTATCAGATCAAAAATATCTCTGGCAGTGGAACACGTTTTCATTTTCATAAGGATGTTTTATTAGAGCTCAGAGCTAAATAAATGATTCATATTCCTTGAACCCTGAGACATCTTCCTGTGAAGACGCCAGCTTCATTTCCCTTCTCTTGTCTCTGGAAAGCCCATGTGTGCACTGCCACTGCACGATTTTATATGAAACACAATGCTTGGGAGAGTCCTTTCACACCACATTACATTAATGGGACCGTAAGATTTTTTTTTTAAAACCAACTTTTTAAATGACTGCCTGCTAATTCCAAATTGCCTCTCCCATTTCCCATGTTTCTAATCTGTGACTCTGTTACAGCTTCGTAACATAAGAACAGTAGAAACATCTACAATAAGAACTTTAATAAGCCAGGAGTAAGTTCCATTTAATTCTGGGATGCTTTAGTCAGTCCCGGAGAATCTGAACTTTCCTCCAGCAACCGTTAAATCATTTTGTCAGTCAACACGAATCCTTGATTTTTTTTTCAAGAATGTTTTGCTTTATTTCAATGGCTAAGTACTGTTTACTTGGCCATGAGCATGTATTACTATGCATGATATTAACTCCTATATTTTTATTTAATATTTCCAGTTCCACTTTCCCTCTTTAGTCTCTTTATACTACTGAGTTCTACCTCTATTGATGCATTTTATTACCCTTATCATTTAGATAAAAGATATAGGGGTAAGAAATGGGAGATAAGGGCAGAGTAGCGCATAAGGAGGGGTAATAAATACTAACAACCTTTCAAAAAAGTCATATGGAAACTTACTGGAGAAGCTTCCTAAAACATATACATGCACACATGAACTCACTGAGGTTGTAACAGCATGTGCAAGGCCTGTACAAGTCAAGAAAGACAGAATTTCTAGCAGGAAGCTGAGCATGAAGTCCCACCCTTGGCTGAAGTCTATTAGAAGCTGAAAGCTTCGGAGACAAGTGAGTCAGATTATTCTTTTTTTATTTTTATTTAATTAATTTATTCAGATTACAATTAATTGTTATCCCATCACTTGTATCCTCTCATTCCTCCCTCCCTCCCACATTCACCCTATTCCCCTCCCCTAGGTCTATGACCGAGGGGGATCTCCTCCCTGATTTTATGGTCATAGCCACCAGGGCTCCTCACAAAGGGGAGGTCGTCAAATATGGGGCACCAGAGTTCATGTCAGAGTCAGATTATTTTAAGGGTATGGTCTTGGTTGGTTGACCATGCTCCAGTAGGTAGCCATACACCCAAGAGTATCTGGGCAACAGGATTTGGACTTGGTGGGTTAAAAAGAGACAGAAGGAAAGACGGAAAGAAAGAAAGAAAGAAAGAAAGAAAGAAAGAAAGAAAGAGAAAAGTTAGGAGAAGAGAGAAGAGGGTAGATATGGGATAAGTTGGGAAAAGAATAAAATATTATCAAAATGGAATGTACAAAATTCTCAAATAATTTAAAAATAAAAAAAATTGTTTTTAAAAGTGCATTGAATTTTATTATTATACTTATGGATATTTCTTTAAGGTTCACAATCAGCAAAGGGTGAGGGAGATGGCTCAGATGGCACAACACACATCTGGCAAGCATGAGGATTTTAATTTAACACCCAGAATGCATGGTAAAAGTCAGGCAAGATGACATATGTCTTTATCCCAGCATTGGTAAATCGGGGGATGGAAACAAAAGGATACTTGGAAGCTTGCTGGCCTGCTACTTGAAGAAACCTCAGCCCTACAAGTGACCCTGTCTCCCATAAGAGATGCCTACAGGATAATACCCAGTGTCGCCCTCTGAACTGCACACACATCTGCATTTGGTTCACACCTCCAGCTGTACACACAGAAGCACCCACAACACAGACACCTGTACATACACACATGCACATACACATGGCACACACAATAGTCAGTAGAGGTAAAAGATATAGGTTAAAGTCTAGAGGAAACCATGGACAAAGACCCTGTAGATCTACAAGAGCCTGCAGAACCCTCCCAGTGATACCGTATGAACACATACACAGGCTGTTGTTATGCAGAGAAGCATCAGTGTGGGTCTTGGTGCTGGGGCTTCCATTGTGCTCAGTGATTAAAGCATGGACCGTTCTTACATCTGACCTCACTATTCAGACTCCAACCCCCTCAGGATAGACAATGGAGTTTGCCACAGGTGACACTTTTAAGGAAAAAAAAAATGTGGCCAAACTGGCAGAGCATTGCTTAAGGCATCAGATATATCACTTGCAATGTAATATTTCAATAAACTCATACTTTAGCTGCCACAAGCTACAAGCCAAAAGCCAATCTGGAAAACACATCTTTCTTAGGAGTATTGAGGGTTTAAGTAAAAAGAAAAAAAATCTTTCCATATTAACTTTTTATTACACTTAGGTTTTCTTGCATAAACATGCGTAGCATGTTTGATTTTAGTAATGGCAAATGCGCTGGCTAGGCTTATGTCAACTTGACTCACAAACTAGAGGTGTCTGAAAGCAGGGAATCTCAGAGAAAATGGCTCTATAAGACCCAGCTGTAAAGCAATTTTAAAATTACTGATTGATGGGGAAGGCCCCGCCCATTGGTGGTTCCATCCTTGTTCTGGTGATCCTGTATTCTATAACAACCCAGGCTGAGCAAGTCAGTATGAAGCATTTTTCCTTGGCCTCTGTGTTAGTTTCTGCCTCCAGGTTCCTTCCCTTTTTGAGTTCCTGTCCTGGCATCTTTTAATGATAAACAGTACTTTGGAAATATAAGCCGAAGAAATCCTTTCCTCCACAGTTTATTGTTGGGGTTTTGATGTTTCACTGAAGCAATAGAGACACTAACTAACTAAAGTAAAGAAGAGTTTCTGCTGATTTTAATTTTTTTTTACACAGATGTCCACTGTGACACGTGTTTGTGTATATGTGTGTGTGTGTGTGTGTGTGTGTGTGTGTGTGTGTGTGTGTGCACCTTCACATATCAGCTTTAAGGTCTCCCTCTGCCTTACCTATTACTCGAAATTACTAATTACCTGTAAACAAGGCCCCTTTCCCCAATCAAAAAAAAAAAAAATACTAGTTAAAAAAGCAAGTGGAAAAATGAACTGCAAGATGATATAATGGATGAAGAGACCATTGTCAGAAGTGTGGCATGCAATGGGATTTTCTCTCATTATTTTCTGGTACATCTTCCAGGTTTATGCTAATAATTTGTCTTTCATTATTTCACGGAAAGAGTGAGGATGTAGCTCAGTTGGAAAAATGCTGCTAGCATGCAAAAAGCCATAGTTTTGATGCCTATCACTGTGTAACACTGACATGGTAGCACATGCCTGCAA